>NC_081298.1:38775227-39078257 GCF_030435805.1 Mustela lutreola | reverse complement strand
TTTTCTTCACTATAGTCCATTTTATTATCCACAACAACTTTACCTTTTCTAATCGTTGTTTGTTTTAAAAACAAACATAATATTATGAGTTATAATCCTTAAAAAATTATATGACACACAGCATAAAATACGTGTTACTAAATAGCAAATACAATTAAGAGTAGCCACATAACACATAAAACCATAAGCAATGCTTTTGGGGGGGAAAAGGCAGCATCAACAGAGACCAAATGAAAAGGATATGAAGCCAGAGGCCTGGATTCAAATCCAGACTTTGCCCTCACCAGTAGTCTAATCCTAGGCAAGCTAACCCCTTGTACTTCAGTTCCCTCATCTGTAAATCAGAAATAACTATAGCTGTTCCATAAGGCTGTTGTGATGATTACAGCAAACAAATAGCAATAAGCCTAACCAAATCTGAAAAGACTAAGATGAAGAAAATTATAAAACATCATCTGACTACATAAAAATCTAAAACTGGGTAAAATATATACATAATCATTAAAAATAGGTATTAAGTGACATAAAAATCTGCAATACATGTAACTAAAAGTAATTTCCTTGATTACAATAAGCTCTTAAGAAGTTAATAAAAAACATTTTTAAAATGAGCAAATGATAAGAGGAAATAATTCATTAAATGAACATATAATCCACTTAGAACAGTGTTTTGCCCATGGTAAATGCTTAAAAAAAAAAAATAAACAGATAATGAACATACTAAAGTAGATTCAACCTCACTCATGATTTTTAAAAAAGCAAAACAATCAAAGTGGCAAAAATAAAATACAGACGATAAAGTCCAGAGTTGGTGCTGGGAAGCAGACATATGCATACACTAAAAGGACTATAATGATGGTTCAACATCTTTCAAAAGAAAACTGAAAATATCTCTCACCTGAAAATCTTCAGCCTCTGACCCAGCAATTCCATGGCTAGAAATCACTTTTATGATAGAAATATATATAATAATACAAAGATAAAACATAGGAAGTCTATGAAATATTATACTATTAAAAACAGAAATTGGTATAATCAAAATGCCCATCGATAAGGGAGTAATTAATTAGATGATGAAACCTGTACAAATACATGAAGTAAATCATCAGAATTTCTTATGGAAAGATTTCCATGATAGATTATGAGACAGGAAAAAATGCATGAAAATAAATAGTATTAGTGCACAATACTGTGTATAAAAGAAAAGGAGAGAGGTGTTCTAAAGCACATTTATATAAATACTAAAACTCTCTAGCACATATACATAACATATTATTAGGCAGTTACAAATTCAGGGACTGAGTCTTAAAGAAAGGCTTATTTTTCATTTTATGCTCTCCTGTACTGTTTGCTTCTCCATGTGCAAGTATTAGGTTTATTAATTTTTTGGAGAGATGTATACTTAGATAAGAACATTCAACCTCTCGAAATCTGATAGTATTTTTAAAATTGAATATGAATAGAACTCTATGACTATTCTAGGAATAGAAAAGAATCTAAAATCAGTCTGAAAAAATGTATCAAAATAACTACAAAAATTTTGAAAAAAAAGTGGATTTTTCTGAAATTATCAAAATATATAATGAAACTATAGTAATATAACAATATCATACTAACACAAAAATTGACAGATCACAACCAAACAGAATGAAGAGTCCAGAAACAGATTACTGCATACATGGCAATTTTAGTACATGATTAAGACAACATCAGTAGAGATAAGGAGCTGTCCATAGGAAACAAATCTAAGAACACCAACCTCTTATCACACAAAAAGAAATTCCATACAGACAACAAACCTAAAGTAAAAATAAGCCAACCTTTTGAAGGAACTAAAAAAGTACTTTCTTGTTATTAAAAGGAAAAAAGTCTTAAATCTAGTAAAATCTTTAAAGTATAAGAGATTAAGATGCAGATGTAAATAAAAACTTAAAACTCTGCTAATAACAAGACAGCATAAATGACAACAGCAATCATCATTATAAAAGCTAGCACTCAGATCACTTAAGATTAGACACTGTTCTATGCTGTTTACAATTACTAACTTATTTAATCCTCACAATAATCTTTTGAGGTATACCATCACTAAACTCATTTTACCAGTGAAGAAACTGAGGTACAGGGATTCAGCAACTTTCCCAAAGAAGTGGCAGAGCCAGCATTCAACCTGGCTGCTGTCCAGTTCAAGGCTGTATTCTTAACCCTGTACAACCACAGACTTTTTTTTTTAAAGATTTTATTTATTTATTTATTTGCAAAAGAAAGCAAGTGCAAGCATGAGCCAGGGGCAGGGCAGAGGGAGAAGTAGAAGCAGACTCCCCACTGAGCAGGAAGCTTGATATGGGACTCAATCCCAGGATTCTAGGACCATGACCTAAGCCCAAGGTAGACTCAACCAACTGAGCCACCCATGTGTCCAAAGGACAGAATTCTAAAAGATACTGCAACATTTACAAAGTTAAAGCACAAAAACAGGCAATCCAATAGAAAAAAAATGGGCAAAAGTTATGAACAGGTAACTCACAAAAGAAATCTAAATGGCCAATTAAATCAAACAGCAAAGATTTACTAGTTTTTACCCATTCCACTGGCAAACATTTCAGAGATTAATGGCACCTTTTGTTGGCCGGTATAAGAAAACAGGTATTCATACTGTGTTGATGGGTGTAAAAACTATTTCAGCAGCTTTGGAGAATGATTTGACAGTTTTATCAAAATTTCCATGTGCCCTGCCTATAATGTAATAATTCCACTTTTAGGAATCTATCTCTCAGAAATCCTCAGAAATATACACAAGGGTTACAAACATTTTCATCATAATCTTAATTGTAATTTTAAGAAAAAATATTTAGTGTCCATCAAGGATAAAATAATTTAGGTTAAATAAATTTAAATAAATTATGATAAAATATATGCCCATTTAATAAAAAGGAAGGAAACATCAAAATACAGTTTTAACTGTGAAAAAGCAAACTCCAAGAAATATATATATATGGCTAGTTTTTACAGCAAAAACTAACAAAACACTGGGGCATCCAGGTGGTTCAGTCAGTTAAGTGTCCAACTCTTGATTTTAGTTCAGTTCATGATCTCAGAGTTGGGAGATCAAGCCCTGTCTTGGATTCCATGCTGGCATGAGCCTGCTGAATATTCTCTCTCTTCCTCTCCCTCTGCCCCACCCCCCAAAAAACCTAACAAAATACTTATGAATACACATACAGAGTATTTGTAAAAGCATAAAAAGTAACCAGATTAAGAGCACAGACTCTACTGCCAGACTAGCTGTGTTAACCATACAATTGGTTAACCTCTCTTGGTCTCAATTCCCCATAATTTTATCACTTACTTCCTAAGGATTTTAGGTCTCCCTAAAAAGTCCCTACTATTTGTTAATGCTTAGAACACCTCCTGATACATCACTGTGTTGACTAAAAATAAATTTAAAAATGCACAAAGGGGGCGCCTGGGTGGCTCAGTGGATTAAAGCCTCTGCCTTCGGCTCAGGTCATGATCCCAGGGTCCTGGAATCAAGCCTCATGTCGGGCTCTCTGCTCATCAGGCAGCCTGCTTCCTTCCTCTCTCTCTCTCTCTGCCTGCCTCTCTTGCCTACTTGTGATCTCTCTCTGTCAAATAAATAAATAAAATCTTTTTTAAAAAAATGCACAAAGGTCTAGAATGACAATCACCTAAGTGTTATCAGTATTTACCTCTATGGACTTCGGTGTTTGGCAAATGGGAAACTACCCTACCATTTTTTAACTTCTGAGTACTTTACAATGACCATGATTTAAGTCTTTTATTTTATAAAAGTACAACAAAGTATAAATACACAGATATACAAACCTATAGTAGTGATCCCCTTTAGTGATTTTCAACACCTTATATCATATCACACTTACTATAAATTAATGCTTAGAATAAATATTTATCATTAACTTTAATGTTATTTTAAAAATAATTTTTCATACAAACATTAAAAGGAAAATTACTGTTATTTGTAACTTACAACAACTCATTTTAAGAAATAATTACAAAACTTTAAATAAGTCCTAATGTTAACTTCTAGGCACATTTCAGATGTCAGAGCATTTAAGCAATTTTTCATTGTCAAAATTCAATCCATATGCAAAGAGACTACATACTTACTTTGCAATAAAAAGTACTTCATATAGCATGTCAGAAATTGTTTCAGAGAAATCTAGAGAGTAATCCCTCACAAAAAGATACATGAAATATTTAAAATAACAGTATAACCCTATTTAGAAAAAAGGCATGTTTTTATCCCATTGTTTTTGTTAACATGAAAAACTTGTATTTATCCACTATACTATTCCATGAACACAGTTAAATAGTCTTTAAAATCCCAGGCTGGAGTTATTAGTAAATTATGAATGACCAAAACTAAAATGGGAATGTTATATTCACTATGTTATTTTTCAGTAAATGTCAAATAACTTGACATCTAAATTTAGGTATGTGGGAAAAAATTTAAAAAGATATACCTATGGTTCCCTCTCTTCCTAAAAGTTGGCTGTCCTTCATCAATTAAATTTGCACCCTAAAAGTGTATAAATAACGGGAAAAGCCAGTAGATTCCTTGTTTAGCTATTTAAGTATTGGTATTTCCAAACAGTCTGGTCACAAGTTACTACGTTAACAACAGAAAGGAAGAAAGAAAGGAGGAAGGGCCACTTCCATAAGATTTTTAATTCACAGTGATCTCTTACACCAAATAACGCCTAACAGAATCAACAATTAGAATTTTTCTGTGCCTCCAGGAAGATCAGGTAACAATATTTGCAATGAAATCTAGGAAGAAAAGTATTATTTCTTGAATCCATGTTCTCCCTGTGCCAATCAGTATTTCAAAGAACATGTTGGCTTAGTCTGTTAAATCATTTAACTATAAACAGAAAAGTAATCTTTATTAGTCATCTGCCTTAAAACAAAACAAAACAAAACAAAACAAAAATTTCACTGGTTTTCCAATCACTAACAGTACTGATATATTACACCATCAAGGATCTGAGACGAGAATATCACTTATGTACAATTATTTTAGAATAAGAATCTCCATAGTCAGAAACACGCAAGATTAGATAACCTCTTGTTCAATTACCACCCAGCGAAGAAAGTGCTTTTACTCTGATTTTCACCTCGAACCGTTCTGAATACTTCCAGTGACAGGAAATGCTCTGTGTTAGAGTTCATTCCATTTAGAAGCAACTAATGGCATTTAAAAGTTTTCTTGCATTGTTCTAAAATCGGACTCAATTAACTTTGAGCCAATGCTCCAAAGAGCTCTCTGTCTTAGCCCTCACTTTATCTCCTCCTCCAAACTAAAGAACTTGGAAAACTAAAATGCATTTATTTTCATAAGCTCAAATAGCCAGTATTTTCAATACATTAGGCATCATTAGAAAAAAAATCTTAAGTATTAAAGGACACAAGTTGAATTTCAAAACAAATTCAACATACTCCACATCTTCAACTCTAAAATGACTTTTCTTTAAACATTATAAAATCTCTGAAAGTGGCAGATGCCTTACAATAACAGACATTTACAATTGCTGCTGGGAGGTGGTGGTCAAGACAGTCTTCACTAACTGCGTACATTTATTTACTTACCATTTCTGGTGATATAATTAGACAACTGGAACCTGTCAACATTTCAGGCAACAATACATTTAGTGATCAACTGAGTAAAGAATATGAGCCCTAAGAATTGGCTGAAACCTTTCCTTAACACCATATGGTTAAGATCAAGAAAATGGCAGCAGTAAAACTTGCAAGGTAAGTATCAGTGGTTTAGGGAAAAAATCCCAGACATAAGTACATTTTTAAGTAGTTCTATGTCAACAACTCTAACTGCACAGAAAATAATTTTGTGGAGAAAAAAAAAAAAAAACTCTGGGTGAAAAAAAATGATTCAGAATTGTACTCTGAAAGAAAAGATATTTTAGACTACCTAATTTATTTGTTTCCTTTGAAGATATATGTTCAAGGATGATGTATCATAAAAGTATTAACTCAGTAAATCTAAAATAATTTTTAAATTTATTGAAAGAGATCAGAGTGATTAGAAAGCATCGCTTAATAATTGAATTGATAGTGTTTTTTCCCATTCCTTCTTAATGGAATATAAAATAATGGTGTTTCTTATGGCTCATTCAATAGAACACAGTAGTTCAAAGCAGCTCTGTGCATGGTTGAAATGCCAGAAATTACTAGTTTCTTCCTCTTGCTCTTTCTATAACTAGAATACATTTCTCAGTTTCTCTTACAATTAAATATGACCCTGTGACTGAGACATAGCCCAAGATATGTGAGTGGAAATCAGGTGCACCATTTCCAGACCTAACTTACAAAAACCTCTGACATAATCCTTTTTCCCTCTCTCCCCTAAAGTACTCAAGGGCAATCTTAGAAGCAACCTGTCAAAGAAGGAATAGTTTCCACCAGCTCTATCTCTAAAGGACTATGTGAAACACAATGCCCCCTCACATACACGCACACTCATATCCCCAACCCAACCATAACCTCTCCATGGACACCAGTTATGAAGATTCACACTGGATTGTTAGGTTAACATAGAAATAAACTTCTATCAGGCCACGTCTCTTGAGAATTTAAGTACCTAGCAGCAGCCAAACTAAAACAGTTGGTTTTCACATTTGAAATTATAAATTTCAAGCAGAATGGCAGACCAGGTAGTTCCAAGCTTTCATTTGCTCACAGAAACATCAAAAACAATATACAGAAACTGAACCAACTTTGTTGAAATTCTGGAAAACAAAGGATTACAGAAACCAAGCCAACAATTAATTAAGAAAAACCCACCTTTAAGAGTTGGAAACCTTTGTAGTATTTGTACTGATCCATATCTCACCCTCTTTCCAACACAACCAGAAGGTGCAAAACAGACCTTACTCACAAATTACTGTGTTAAGTTTGTTTTGACCTATCTGGGGGATACCTGAAGAACTGAAGCAAGGCACTCATCTCTAAACTAACTCAAAACTAAGTTGGACAAAATCAACAGGCACTGCTCATAAAAGCTGCTAGGCAACTAAGGATTCATAGACACTTGGGCCAAGATTAGAATGGATATACAATAGACCATATAATGTCCAGAGGAAAAGATGAGACTCTCTGGCAACTAATATTCAAAACCAGCCTTGTATAAAGAACTTTAGAAAGTTAGGGGCACCTGGGTGGCTCAGTTGGTTAAGCATCCAACTCTGATTTGGCTCAGGTCATGATCTCAGGATCATGGGATGGAACCCTGCACTGAGCTCTATGTTCAGTGGGGAGTTTGCTTGAGATTCTCTGTCTCTACAGGCCTCCCCTCCTCAAATAATAAATAAATCTTAAAAAGAAAAAAAGTATGTGCATATCCAGAGAGGATATCTGCTCAGAAAAGACTTGAAAAGACCTTAAGCTTACACCTCAAAATAATCTTAAGTTCAAAGAAGACCTAACTAATTAAGTGTTGAAGGAGAGTCCCAGCATATAGCTCATTCGCAAAGACAGAGAGTACTCTGGAGGAAATTTGTGTAAAAATCTGAGTCAATCATGAGCTAAAGGAAGAAAGAGTTTAATGATCACAAATGACAAGGAGTCTATGCAAAAATAAGAAAAACCTCAAAACAATGAATTATATAGTTTTCAGCAATTTAAAAAAAAATACAAAAACCATGAAGAAGGAGATTTGGTTTCCACAGTTACCACATTACAATAGTCAAAAGCCCAATTTTCAAAGTACAAGACATAAAATAAAAGAAAAAAAATGCCCCATTCAAACAAACAAAATTAACAGAAACAATCTTAGAGGAAGTCCACGTTTCAGACTTACCAGACAATGACCTTTAAAAAACCACCTTAAAAAGGAAATCAAGAAAACAATGTATGAACAGAAAATCAAAGAAAAAAAATTACTGAAAAAAAAAACAATTAAAAATTCAGGAGTTGAGAAGCACAATAACTGAGAATAAAAAATTCACTAAAGGGGTTCAACAGCAGAAGTGAGCAGTGAGGAAAAACAAACAAACCAAAAAAAAAATACAAAAAACAAAAACAAAAAACACCAGTGAACCTGAAGATAAAAGAATTGAAATTATCAAGGATGAAAAACAAAAGAATGAAATGAACAGAGCTTAAAAGACTTGAGGGACACAAATACATCAACAAATCCATTATGGGAGTCTCAGAAGGTGAAAATAAGACAAAAAGATAATTTGCAGAAATAATGGACAAAAAGTCACAAATCTGATGAAAGATACCAATCTACAAATCAAAAAATCTCAAAAAACTCCAAATGGAATACACTCAGAAAAGACACATCATAAACTGTCAAAGATTAAAGACAGAAAGAGAATTGAAAGCAACATGACAGAAGTAACTCATTATGCACAAGGGATCCCCAATAAGATTATAAGTTGATTCATCATCAGAAACTTTGGAGACAAAAGGGAAAAAAGTGGTATGATTTGTTTAAAGGGATGAATGGGGAAAAAACTGAGAATTCTATATTCAGCAAATCCATCCTCCCAAAAATGAGGGAGAAATAAATACATCTGCAGATAAACAAATATTGAGGTAGTTTATTACCAGTAGATGTACAAAATTTTAATAAGGGTCTCTCAAGTTAAAACAAAAGGATGCTAGACAGTAAATTGAAGCCATAAGAAGAAATAAATATCTTCATTAAAGTTAAATAAATGGGCAAATGTAAAAGCCAGTATCACTGTTATTTTGGTTTATAAACTCTTTCTATTTTCTACATGATTTAAAAGACAAATGCAAAAAAATTAATAATGAATCTGTTACTGAGTACATAATATATAAACATACAGTATGTTACATCAATAGCATAAAAGTGGGCAGGATGATCACGCTATTTAACAGTTTCTGTATGCAAATAAAGTTAAGCAGGCATCATTTGATTAAGTAATTATAAAAATTATAACTTTATAACTTTAGGATGTTATATGCATTCTCTGTGGTAATCAAAAAGAAAAAGCTATTTAGAATAGGCACAAAAGTTAATAAGGGAATCAAAAGGTGTCACTACAAAAAAGAAAATCAAATGAACACAAAAGAAGGTAATAATGGAGGAAATGAGGGACATAAAAGCTTTAAGACATTTAGAAAATACCAAAGGCCATAGATGAGTCCTTCCTTATCAGTAATTACTTTTAGTATAAATAGCTAAACTCTCCAGTCAAGAGACAGAGACTGGCAGAATGAATTATAAAAGGGGGGGAAGGTAACTATATGCTATCCACAAGAGACTCATTCAAGATATAAATAGGTTAAAAATGAAAGGATAAAAGAAGATATTCCATGCAAATAGTTACAAGGAGAGCTGGGGTAGCTATACTAATATCAGATAAAACAGATTTTAAGTAATAAATGATTACAAAGAATAAAGGATATCATATAGCAATAAAAAGGTCAAGTCATCAAGAAAATAAAACAATAATAAATATATATGCACCCAAAAAAAGAACCCAAATTATATGAAGCAACATGGACACAACTGAAGGGAAAATACAGATCCATAATTAAAGAGATTTTAATGTTCCACTTTCAATAACGGATGAACAGCCAGGCAGAACACCAATAAGGAAATAGAGGGCATGATAATCACTATAAACCAAATGTATCTAGTAAACATATATAAAACACTGTATCCAACAATAACTTTTTTCTTAAGTGCACATGGAATATTACCCAGGATGTTATGCCACAAATCAAATCTCAAAAGTATAAAAAAGATTGAAATCATAAAAAGGATAATGGAATAAAACTAGAAGACAGTAAGAGAAAGAAAACTGGAATATAAATAAATATGGGCAAATTAAACATGGTTTTGAACAATAGCCAAAGAAAAAAATAAAAAAATACAGAGACAAATGAAAATACACCATATAAAAACTCATTGCCTAAAGCAGAAACAGTGTTGAAAGAAATTTAGAGCTCTAAACATATACCGTGTAAAAGAATATCTCAAATCAATCATCTAATTTTGCATCTCAAGGAATTAAAAAAAAAAACAAGTTAAACAGAAAGCTACCAGAATTATGGAAATAATAAAGGCTAGTGGAGACAAAGAATAAAAAAATTAGGAAAGATCAACAAGACAAAGGGGTGGCCTTTTGAAAAGATGAAATTTACTACCTTTAGCTATACTAAGAGAAAAGACTAAAATTACTAAAATAAAAAATAAAAGTAGGGACAGAATTATCAACTTTACAAAAACAAAAAGTATTACAAGAGAATACTATGAACAGTTATACACCAATAACTTGGATAACCTAGATGAAATGGACAAATACCTAGAAACAAACCTAGAAGTACTTACCAAAACTGATCCAAAAAAACCTGAAGATCCGAACAGACTATAACTAGTAAGGAGATTGATCAGCATTCAGAAACCTTGGGAACCTCCCCCAAACCAAAAAAATAAGGTCAGGACTAAATGGTGTCATTGGTGAATTCTACCAAACATTTAAAGAATTAACACTAATCCTTCTCAAACTATTCCCCCCAAAAAAGAAGAGGAGGGAACACTTCCTAACTCATTCTATATAATCAATACCTAAGCCAGAAAAAGACACTACAAGAAAACTACAGACCAATATCCCTTATGAATAACAATGCAAATAGCCTCAACAAAATACAAATTGAATTCAGTAGCAGCTTTTTTTTTTTTTTTAAAGATTTGTATTTATTTATTTGACAGAGAGAGAGACAGCGAGAGCGGGAATATAAGCAGGGGGAGTGGGAAAGGGAAAGCAGGCTTCCTGCCAAGCAGGGAGCCCAATGAGGAGCTGAATCCCAGAACTCTGGGATCATGACCTGAGCCAAAGGCAAACACTTGACTGAGCCATCCAGGCGCCCTCAGCAGCAGCATAAAAGGAATACACACCTTTGTCTTGAAAAGGAAGAAATAAAATTATCTCTGTTCACAAATAACATGACGTAGAAAACCCAAAGATTATTAGCTTGAATTCAGAAAAGTTGCAGGATTCAAAAATCAACAAAGATCAGTTTCATTCCTATGTACCAACAATGAACAACCAGTAAGTAGTGAAAGAAAACAACTCCCTTTATAATAGCATCAGAAAGAATAAAATACTTAATAATAAAGTTAATTGGAGGTGAAAGACTTGTATGTTAAAAACTACAAAGCACTGCTGAAAGAAACTATCCTTTATATTTTATTATCATTAAAATAAAGATAAAAAAGGACAAGCATTGACAAAAACACAGAGGAACCCCTGTGCATGGCTGATGAGAATATGTAAAAGGATACAGCCATTGTACAAAACAATTTTGTGAGATTAAGAGTCACTTATGGTTTGTCTCCCTCCCAATCCCATCTTGTTTCATTTATTCTTCTCGTACCCACTTAAGCCCGTACCCCTGGGATAAAAATATATGTTTATAAAAAATAAAAAAATAAAAAATAATAAAAAATAAAAAATAAAAAATTTTGTGGTTCCTCAAAAAGTTAAAACACAGAATACCATATAAGCTAGCAGTTTCACTCCTAAAGAACTGAAAATAGACACTCACACACCAGTGTCCACAGCAGCATTCTTCACAATAGTCAAAAGGTGTAAAAAAAAACCTTATATCTATCAACAGGTGACATTATACAAAATGTTGTATATACGTACAGTAAAATATTATCCAACCTCGAAAGAATGAAATCCTAAAACATGTTACAATATGGATAAACCTAGAAAACATTATGCTAAGTAATATAAGCCAGACATAAAGAATATTGTATTATTCTACTTATGTAAAGTCTAGAATAGGCAAATTTATGGAGACAGAAAATGAACAGAGATTACCAAAAGCTGTGTAAGAGGGGAGGAGGGAAGTTATTTAATGGGTGTAGTTTCTATGTGGGAAAATGAAAAGATTTTGGAAACAGTTACTGATAACGGTTGCACAACACTGTAAATTTACTTAAAGCCACTAAATTGTACACTTTAAAACGGTTAAATAGATTCTGAATACACTTGAGGACCTGTCAATTTATGAGAAATTTGAACTAGTTTCTTAAACTACCAGGTATACATTTTTCTATCTGTCCAGCCACATGCCACCCAAACAAGTGTTAGAATTAAGACACTATAAAACATATATATATTTTTGTGTTTGTCAAAAACACTTATAACTAGGGCTAAACTCAATATTCTCAGGAGTCACACAATTTCTACTATCATTAAGACAATCATGCTGTCAGGCCTCTAGGTATCTCCAGAGAGGTACATCCATTATTTTAACAATCAAATAAGATAAATATCTCCAACCCCCATTTTATCTATATTCTTTGAGGATGGACAGACTATGTCCTTAGATGGGACTGACTTCCTCCCATGTTGCTCCTTGCTCTCCATCATCCCTCATTGTTTCATTCCTATATCCTCACATCTCTCTCCCAGGCTACTCCAAAATTTAAAATTCCTGTTTTTGTCTTTTCTTTCCAGACTTCTCACAAAAGGTCAAGGTATTTCCTCAAAGTCACCTCCTCTGATGTATGAACTATGCTATTCACTTAGTATATGAAAATTGTTCAGTCAAGTACTTTAAACAATTCTTCCCTTTCAATGACATTAGAATTCATATACAGTGAAGACCAGAGACTTTTAATTCACTTGCTATTTACTCTAAGTGCTAAATAAAAGTTATAAATTTTAAAATATTAGCATTTAATTCAGAAAGGATTTTGTTTTAGATGCCCTCATTCTTCTCAAATCTGACAGAACACACTTCAAAATTCTTAAACCAATATACATTCATAAGGGAAACAAAAAATAGTCCTGATGTTGCCAAACCAATTGTTTAAAAAAAAAAAAAATCTTCCTTAGCCAGTTGTAATTCCACTTAGTATGCTTAAAACAAACTACCAAATGGATACATACATAAGGACCTTCACTAGATCTTATAAAATTTTAATAAGCATTCATAATTCCTACCTTTTTTTTTATTTTAAAGGACTCTTTATTAACATATTATGTATTATTTGTTTCAGGCGTACAGGTCTGTGAATCATCAGTCTTACACATTCACAGTACCCACCATAGCACATACCCTCCCCAATGTCCATCACCCAGCCACCCTATCCACCACTCCCCTCCCCTCCAGCAACCCTTAGTTAGTTTCCTGAGTTTAGGAGTCTCTTATGGTTTGTCTCCCTCTTGTGTCTTCCCTACCCCCCCACAACCACCTGCCCTGCTTCTCAAATTCCTCATATCAGAGAGATCATATGATAATTCTTTCTCTGATTAACTTATTTCGCTTAGCACAATACCCTCTAATTCCATCCGCGTCGCTGAAATGGCAAGATGGGGGGGGGGGGGGTTTGATGGCCCCATAGTATTCTATTGTATACATATATACCACATCTTCTTTATCCATTCATCTGTTGACAGACACCTAGGTTCTTCCCATAGTTTGGCTATTGTGGACATTGCTGCTATAAACATTCGGGTGCATGTGCCCCTTCCACAATTTCTACCTCTTTAAAGCAGACAGACCAAATTCAAAGTAGATATGTAGTTACAGTTACAGGAAGAGGAAAAAAAAATCTACATTATATACATTAGTTAAGAACACAGATGTGACTAGGAGTCGTGAATACGGAGTCACAAGGTGCAAAAGAAAGGTGCATTCTATTATAAGAATAGAAAGCTTTGGAGCTATGTAGTCCTATTGATACCTCCTTCAATTTTCAGAAAAACCTTGGGATGGAGAAACAATCAGCCCCTATGTGGCAAGTAGCAAATGAAGAGATAAGTTTAGGGATGTCACATGAATTAGGACAGAATTAGGATCTGATGCCAGCTAGGACAGAATTAGGATCTGATGCCAGCTATGTTCAATCCCAAAACTTCTGTACTCCCACAGTTAATATGCAAGATACATATATTTCAAAATAATGGATACCACTGCCATGTCTGATGAGTTTTTAGCATTAAGCCTCAACTTATGGACACCTACACATACACCCTGAAAGTTTTTACCCCAACATACCAGAGAAGAACAAAATTTGGAGATTCTCTAGCTCGGTTATATTCATATGGCAGACACATCACAAATCTAATATTGGTGAGAGAATCCCCTATATTTTGGGGTTTCTTGAAAAACTGAATACATCCTAATCCAACCTCTAGGAAACAACCAGCAATCTGAAATCCATAGCTTCTCTGGAGTTAGGACAAACTAAACCTCAGTATTACAAACCTTGAAAGGCACATTATCTTTTGCCCCACCATAAATATGGTCAGGCATATAGACTACTGTCGAACTGTATTTTGTTGCTAATCTGTATTTTGTTATATATTTGGGGGGGTATTATTGAACAATATTTTGATTCCTGTTTCATCAGTAATCTTCAATGTGGTTCTAAATCAAAGGCTTAGTTAAAACCGTAAGTGGTATTTAAATCTGTGTTTTAAATACTTACATGGAAAATCAGTAACTATTTCAAAAAAGAAGACTATGACTTTATAAAGACTCTTTCATGTTGAAAAATGATCAGAGGGAGAAGAAATAAGAAAATGAAAGGAAAATGTTGGCTTTGCCTACCACCAATCTATTCTATAACTCATCTCAAGGTACCCATCTGAACTGACCAAAAAGTATTTAAGTAAAATCTGTTTACTAATTCACCTAATGGGTTAAAAAGAAAGCTAAGAGAATCTGTGAACTACAGACTTACGAAACACACAGAAGGGACTTTTCATCTTGCGGTCTCAACACCAAGTCATTATATATACCAAAAAAAAAAAAAAAGAAAGGGCTTTAGTTCTGTATTATTGTTTAAAAAGCTTAAATACAAGGACAATTCATATAGCACATAGTGGTATACACACCAATGCACAGTAAAATATACTTTTGTTAAAACAATCTTGGGAAGGAGGTAAAAGGACCAAAAGTGAAAAAAAGTGGAAGAAAGACAAAACCACGTAGTGAATCATGAATCCCTGAGTAACTTCATATTTTTTCTTCTCCATTTTAGAAATTAACCTTAGTTGACAAATGTCTGACTAAAACAGTGCTTACGCCATCACACAGCACCATTACAACATCACACAGAGTATCATCATAAAATTTTTAATGTTTTCATACATTATTACAATGAAGGCCGTTGTTCTCAAAATTCTTAGATGTTGTTTAGCCTAATTCTCTTATAGGGGACCAAACTACTTGTCCGTAGCCATGTTCTTTCTGAAGTAAACCAACTAACTCAGTAAAGCGCTTAAATGGGGTATAATATTAACATAATTTCTTAGAATTGCTTTATATATCAAGAATCAATAATGCCAAAGTAAATGCATTTATTTTATTTTTTTTTTAAAGATTTTATTTATTTGACAGAGAGAGAGTAATCACAAGTAGGCAGAGAGGCAGGTAGAGAAAGGAGGAAGAAGGCTCCCCGCGGAGCAGAGAGCCCAACATGGGGCTCGATCCCAGGACCCTGGGATCATGCCCCGAGCTGAAGGCAGAGGCTTCAACCCACTGAGCCACCCAGGTGCCCCAGTAAATGCATTTAGAATGGCAATATTTTAAGTTTTTTTTACATTTTAAATTATTACTATACAATAAATTTAGTGTCTATGTTTTATGCCCATTTAACATAAGCTCTTCTGACATTTTAAAAACATCTGTTTAAAGATTTATTTGACACAAAGAAAGGGAGCATGAGGCAGGTGCAGAGAGAGAGAGAGGGAGAGAGAGAGAGAACTTAAGCAGACTGCACTGAGCACAGAGCCCAGGGCAGGGCTCAATCTCATGATCCTGATACCATGACCTAAGCTGTGCTGAAACCAAGAGTTAGTGGCTTTAACTGACAGTGCCCCCCAGGCACCCCAGGCTCTTTTAACACTTAAGCTCATAGAAACTGAAATGATGACATTTTTACTAATTATTATAAACATGCAATACTGATGAATACACATGAATTCCCATCCTTGCCTCAACTAGTTATATATCTATGTAATAGTTCAATAAAAACTTTATTCAAATATATCAGTGGACTAAATTTTAAAACTTAATAAAACCAACCTTATATTACAGAGATCTAAACGCATATGTTACCTACATTAAAAAGCATCTGGCTTAATTTCTAAGCCCATCATTCCCACAAGAATCTTTACAACAGAGCAAAAAAGAAAAAGGTAAGAGAACGGAAATAATACATGAAAATACCACCAGGCAAGTAGTTTCTAATTTAGTCAATTCACACAACACGTATTTACTGAGTATCTACTATGCAGCAAGTACTATCACAGATGCCAGAGACATTAAGGGGAGTGAAGACATCATCCTTATTTCCCTAGTAGTTACAGTCACATACAGAGAGATAACCTGATAAAGATAATCCTATTATTGACATTGACTACATAAAAACAAAGTAATATAAATGTTCTATGAAAAGGAACATAGCACTATGAAAGTATCTTATAGTAAAGGAAACTATTCCAGAAAAAGGGCTCAGGGAAGACTCCAAAAAATAATAATAGAAGGGTTTCAAGATGAGAAATGAAAGCTGAGAAAAATTAAGGTGAGAGAAGTGTTAACGGGGTGTGGGGCGGGGATAAATACAGGTAAAGACCCAGTAGTGAAAGTGGGAGGGAGCACAAAACATTCAAGAAACAAAAAAGGATAGTGTGGCCAAAGGCAGAGACCAAGAAAAGGAGTGGTATAATAAAGAGCCAAAAGAGGAGAGGGGCCAAACCATAAAGTTTAGTACATTTTAGAATTTTAGTCTTTATACTAGTCCTTACTTTGAATTGTAAAGCGAAAAATGTCTGTTTCTAATTAAGTTCTACTTTTGCAACATCTTTGTTGGTAATGGAAGTGTCACAAATTATTGTTTGAAGGATAAGCCAGAATGGTCTTTGTTGCCTGAGGCAAAAATAGGTTTCTGGTTCTTTATTTTTTTTAAAGATTGTATTTATTTATTTGACAGAAAGAGACATAGGGAGAGAGGGAGCACAAACAGGGCGAATAGAAGAGAGAGAAGCAGGCCCCCTGCCTAGCAGGGAGTCCGACGCAAGGCTTGAACCCAGGACCCTGGGATTATGACCTGAGCTGAAGGCAGACACTTAACAACTGAGCCACCCAGGTGTCCGATTTCTGGTTTTTTAAACTAAATTTATTTGAAGATCATATTAAAGGGGGGGAAATCACCACCCACTCAAAATAAAAAAGCTCTATCTAAGGGTGCCTGGGTGGCTCAGTCAGTTAAACATCTAACTCTTGATTGCCACTCAGGTCATGATCTCAGGATCCTGAGATCAAGTCCCGTGTCTGGCTCCTTGCTGAGCCTTGAGTCTGCTTGGGATTTTCTCTCTCTCCCCTTCTGCCCTTCCCCCTGCCCGTGCACACACACTCTCTCAAAGAAAATTGTAAAAAATTGAAAAGATTTCTAAGAAGCTAAGAAGTTTTGCTCTGAGCCGCCTTCTGCTTCTACAGACCATTCTACTTTTAAAGCATAGTATTTAAACTAAATATAAAAAGGAATCAATATCAAAAAATTAAACAGGAAATATTCCTTTCCAATATTTATATCCCTCCTAAACTCTATCCTGTTTTAAATGCCATTTTCCTAATTCTTTAGTCATTTTAAATTGTGCTCTTCCAACTAATAACATCAAATATTTAATCAAATAAAGTTGTTAACATCATTTAAAAATCTGGGGCAGTGCCTACCTCATCATACTCACTCATTTTGTTTTTTTTAATTCCTTCTACCCTTATGGTCCCTCACCCCTCTTCATGTAATATATAGTAACATAAGTAATTATATTATTATTTCCTCATTTCTAGTGGTTAATAAAAATATTAACATTCAAAAAAGTTATTGTAAATTTACTAAGGATAAAAATACTGGACCAAGCGTTTGAAAATCTGAATATATTTGAATATTTGAAAATGAATATTTGAATATTTGACCAAGATCAAAATATTAAGACATACCTTTTAAAAATTATTTCTAAATATCAATAGTCAACTTGGCACACAGGTAAATTCCAGCAAAATTCAATACCCACAATAAAATAAGATCTCAGTGACTGAGAGATTGAGGAGTTTGGACTTAACTTTTTTTTTTGGTCAACTATTACCTCTTGTGGAAATCATTTAACAGAAGAAATTAATTTTTTTTTCCCCTCCCTCAAGATTTTATTTATTTATTTGACAGAGAGAGACACAGCAAGGGAGGGAATACAAGCAGGGGGAGTGTGAGAGGGAGAAGCAGGCTTCTGGTCGAGCAGGGAGCCTGATGTGGGCTCAGTCCCAGCACCCTAGGATTATAACCTGAGCCACTGAAGGCAGACGCTTAATGACTGTGCCACCCAGCCCCCCAAAAAATTAGTTCTAATGAAAATGAGAGCAACTAAGTTTGAACTTCTAAGCTAATGATGCTAGTATTTTTAATATGAAAGAAAGATTACACACATGCCTCTAGTCAACCCACAATCTCAAGATATTTTTATATACCTCAAAAAATGGAGATTCACACAAAGACTTCACAGTTCAGACCATTTCTAGTTAAGTGTTTTCAAAGGACTATAAATCAGATTGGTATATAAGATATGAAATATATCAAGATAAGAAATATGAAGTTTCCTCCTGAATGACCCATTTTAAAAAATTTGTCATACCTGAGTAAAATAATTATATATTTTTCATCTAACACATCTTCATAATTTATTATATTTCTCCTCCTTTGCTGTTCCATGTAAACATTAATAGTAATGACTCAAACATCTAAACTTACAGCTGTAGCTGTTTTCCCTGTACTAACTAGTAAGACAAAATTAGCATAAGCATAGCAGAGTTTTTGCCAATCCTTTGCTCCATCCAAAGAAAATAACAACAATGCTTCTTTCAGTGGTATTTTAGAAGAATTTTAACTTGGAAGTAGCAATGGAGAACAGAACACATACAAATTAACCCTGAGAACTTTTCGTCCCTACAAAGAAAACAATGTCATTTTTCTATCATATCCATCCATCCATCCATGTATCTATGTATCTATATTTGCTTTTCTACTATACCCTAAGGCTACATTTTAGTAATTGTATCTTTTTATCTGAGAGCTATACTTTACATGCACATCCTTTGTAGACTGTTAACCATTGGGTACTCCCACTTAATATACATAGGTGGCAGGGAGAGAGAGAGAGAGATGCAAAATGATAGCCAAAAATTAAAATGAGGGGAGTCTGGAGGGCTCAGTCCATTGAGCGTCCAACTCTTTTTTTTTTTTTTAAGATTTTATTTATTTATTTGAGAGAGAGAGAGTGAGAGAGAACATGAGACAAGATCAGAGGGAGAAGCAAGATTCCCCGTGGAGCTGGGGGCCTGATACGGGACTCAATCCCAGGACTCCAGGATCATGACCTGAGCTGAAGGCAGCTGTTTAAACAACTGAGCCACCCAGGTGCCTTGAGCACACAACTCGATTTCGGCTCAAGTCATTATCTCAGGATCATGAGATCTAGCCCTGCATCAGGCGTCACACTCAACATAGGGTCCACTCACAATTCTCTCTTTCCCTTTCCCTTGATCCCTCCCGCTGCTCACTCTCACACACTCTCTCTAAAATAAATTTAAAAAATTAAAAGAAAAAATGCTTTGATTACCTTTGGAAGATTTCAAGAAGCCAACACAATTTAAAAACTGGTAAATAAAGGGATTCTAGCATCCATTCTGCCTTTCTGTATAAACTATATTCCATGGAAACAAAAAAAATTGATAAGAGAAAGTTCTTTACAGCAGTCCAAATAATAAATGAAGAAGGAATGATCAAATCAGAATAAGACTCTTTTGCAACCTCTAATAAAATAATGGATCGAGGGGCGCCTGGGTGGCTCAGTGGGTTAAAGCCTCTGCCTTCGGCTCGGGTCATGATCCCAGGGTCGTGGGATCCAGCCCCGCATTGGGCTCTCTGCTCAGCAAGGAGCCTGCTTCCCCCTCTCTCTCTGTCTGCCTCTCTGCCTACTTGTGATCTCTCTCTGTCAGATAGATAATAAAATCTTTAAAAAAAAAAAATAGTAAAAAAATAAATAAATAAATAATGGGTCGAAGCAATGATCATCAATGGCTGTGAAAATCATTAGGTGAAAATTTGATATGGAATTTTACAATGGATAGATTAAGCTGGCAATACTTGAACCCAGTGATCAGTCTTATCAACAGAGAGGTAACCAAACATTATGCACCTTGTAAAATTATGCAAAAGAAGGTGTACCAGGGGTGCCTGCGTGCCTCAGAGGGTTAAGCATCTGCTTTCAGCAAAGGTCATGATCTCAGGTCCTGGGATCAAGCCCCACGTTGGGCTCCCTGCTTGGTGCCTCTCTCTCTGCCTGCTGCTTCTCCCTCGCCCTCTGCCTGCTGCTCCCCCTGCTTGTGCCCTCTTTCTCTGTCAAATAAATAAAATATTTTTTTAAAAAGGAGGTATAATAATCTCTGAAGTGTTCTTTAAAAAAAATTAAACCCAAGTCTGATCAAACCTCTGGATTTAACTTCCAGCTCATAAGTAACACAGTGGACAGAAGAACATGTTAAGTGACACTACAAAGATGCAGTCAGCAAAATCCAAAATGCAAAAAATTCTGTAAGACAAATAACCTACATTATTTATCAAATAAAATACAGGGGGTAGGAGAGAGGATAGAGGGAAAAGGAACTATACATTAAAAGAGACTCAGAAATATACTAAACGCAAATGTGGACCCTGTTTAGATCTTAACTCAAGCAAACCTGTATTAAAAAAGGAAAATCCTTCATGAGATGATTGTAAAAATTTTTAATACTAATTGGATATTTAATCACATTAAAATTTATTAATTTCACATGATCTGAGCATTGTGGTTATAGCAAAAAACAAAACAAAACAAAACAAAAAATGTGTCCCTAAATTTTAGAGATATATGCACACATATATTTACAGATAAAATTATTATGACAGGAATTGCTTCAAAACAATCTGGGAAAATTATTGGGAAGCACTGGTGTAAATGAAATAAAACTGGCCATGTCTTTACTGTTGAAACAGGGTGATTGGCGTATAAAGATTCATTATATTACTCTATTTTTATATACGTTTTTAAATACTCATTTTAAAGTTTGGGGAAAAAAATAGAGAATTCTCCTTCATAGATGGTTAACCTCTGAGGTGTTATTATTTAACATACTAATTGTGCTCACCTACCCATGAGGCACTATTGCAGGTGTTGAGACATAGCATAAGAGACAAGCATTTTAAAATTCCCTTCAATAAAGCAACTGACAAATGAAATAATTATTAAGTAAGTGGAAGCACATAATTTCAGAGATTTGCCAAGAGCCGTTAACAAATATGAACATGAACAATAAGAAAGCAGGTTGTGGGGGCAGTTTTTTGTTTTTTGTTTGTTTTGGTAATCTCCCTACTTCCTCCTTTCTGCAGAAAAAATGATTTTGCATCTGGCAATTCTGGGCTTCCTATTTTAGAAGGCCTTAAAATCAAAATTATGACAAACACATTCCACTATTCCCTCGCTTGTTTAACTTTCTACTACAATATAATAACAAAAAGCATTTAATTAAAGTAAAGCAAAACTGAGCAAAGTAAGAAAAAAATTAAAAACAATTGCTTGAGAACTTTCCATGTAATCCTGGATATCAAGGCCAAAATGTCCCTCGATAAAAGTGTAAGTAATAAATGACAACACTTGAAATTGGAATATTGTGCAAGCCCCATAGATACTGCTCATGTCCTACAAATCAGAAACCATAGGACAAAGAATTATAGACTTCTTTTAAAACTTAGCTTGAAATCTAACACCTAAAAAATAGATATTATAAAAATCCAAACCTACTTAGATACTATACACTTATGAGCAGCAGCTTAAACATGTCAAAATAAAATACAAACTACAGTTGTCCTTTATTATTTTTTAAATTTATATTCTCAAAGAATCTTTCAAACTGTTAAAATACTAAAACTCCCTTAACTGCACACTGGATAGGTAACACTGAAAGAAAGCATTTTTGAAAGATATATATTATATAAAGTAATAAATAGATATTACTTGTCAGATGATGCATCTTCTTTCATGAAAAAAGAAGCTAGCCACTAATTTCTATGTCACAACAGGGGAGCACGTAACATTAGACAGAATAAAACAGTGTTCAAAAGAAAAACAATTTTGATCATATCACCTCACTTCCCATGAAAAGTTTTCAGTTCAAAAAAGCATGAAGGAATAAAAGTGAAATACATAGAGCAGTTGTAACCAATTATAAAATTCATACTGGGAGACAGGAGTAAATACACAGCATCCTGTTAGGGAATAACAATGGTAGGTGTTATTCAATGTATTTTTCTGATTTAGGGAATGTATCTTGGTGTGTGATATCTCTGAAAACACCCAACTGTGAGTTCTTGGACAACCCAGTTAAACCCTACACTTTTATGTGTATATTCAAACAGAAGCAGCCAACATAAAGGACAACTTTATGCAGAGGTGAGCAGACCAACATAGGGCACTACAACCTGGGTATTTGTCAATTGTTTTGACAGCAACAGGAATCTACCTCTTTCTGAGAGGCAAAAATTGCTTTAAAAGAACATCAAGTATGGCATCCTTAGAAAAGTGACCAGTTCTAACAGCAACTAAGAAGAAAATCAGAAGAATGAAGTACTAGAAAAAGAGAGATTTACTAGCCATAAAAAATGGTGCTGGAGTATTTGATACCAGTGTCTTATTAAAAAAGAAGAAATAACTGAGACCCAAACATGAAAAAGGCACACGGTCTTAGATAATCAAGGCCCAAATTCCATCCTTTTGCTCTCTAGTTCTACATTCTTTTCATATTCATTTTCATTCATTTTTCATTACATAGCACTACCTTCTCTTTCAATGAATGAGGTTTTCATTAGACTGTTAGAAAACAGCTTGCATTTATTAAAAACCCTGGGCAAAGATGTTATATGTGCATGTCCCAATGAGATTGTCCAATGACCCCCTTAGAACATGTTTTCAAACAGAACACCAAAAAAATAAAAATTCTGTCTAAAATGCAAACACTCAGGTAAATAAATGTGTGTTCTCTTCACAGACACCAAAGCCTAACTGGACTGCTGTTTCTCACAGATTTTTCCACAGAAATTCATATTAATTTTGTTCTGAACCCATAGTATCTTGTATAGTTCCATCAATCTAAGACCAGAACCTGTGAAAATAGTACATTCCAAGTCCCTTTCATAAAGTTACCTCTCTTTCTCACTTGTTAAGTATCTTAAAAAGCACCCTATTTCTTCTAAGCTTCATATCCAGACCATTAACACCAATGAGTGCTAATTCAGAGGTAAGCATAAAAATAAATTAAATAAGTAATAAAAATAAATTAAAAATAGTATATCATTTTTTTAGAATTTTTCCCTGTACCTTTTCAATACTTAAAATTTCATTTATATGCTAACACATATCTTCACTCAATCTAGACTCTTATTAAATCATAAAGACTTTGGAGTAAATTTTGTCAAATACTTCACATGCAAATAAATTACAACACCATACAAAATATATATTCTTCTCTAAAACTATGGGAAATGTTAGTTTTTCTCTATTCTTCCTAGGATACTTCCAACTGTATCCAATCCTTAAAATAACTTGAAGAAACTTGAAGAAATAAATGAACCTAATCAAAACAAACTCAAAGGGCCACATCATCAAAGCACCAAATCCTTAATATTATTTGCTCCAAGAACAACTACAGAATAGTTTTAAGTGTCGTAATATAAATGTGGACCACTATATCGTAACATGAATTATGTTAATATAATTTCCTAAGTTTAAATAACACACAACAGACTTTAAAACAATTAAATGACAACCAAGCAATTACTTCAAATAGCAAAAATGTCATCTCTTTACTGAATGCCAGTTATTCATTTCTATCAATAGCTGTCCTGCAGAAGTCATAAATAAATGGGAACAGTATCTCCCTGAAAAATTGTTCTGAGAAACTTACCATCATTTTGGCTCTTGCCCTTCATCTCCTCCTTCCACGATAGGATGGTGTTCAGGGGAACATAGTCCCTTATGTATTCTTTGCGTCTCTCCTCTAAGGTCATCTTCAGTAAACGTTCTTGCAAAATAAAAGCAGAATCTCCATTTGTATTTAACTTTTAAGCTCAGAAATTATTTTATAATTTAGCTATTAATCATGTAAACAAACCAAAGAACTGGTTGGATGTTGAAAAACATCAAAATGAAAATCTAATGACTCCATCTTTGAATGTTAGAAAGGGTCAAGTTAATACCACTTTACAATGGGGGATGGGGCAGAGCCTGATGAGGAAGACTCTTATGATAGCCCAAGAAATAAATGAGCTCTTTAAATCAATATATATTATCAGTCTACTATGTGCCAAGTAATATGTTTACACACTGCAGGTGCAAAGGTGATCCTTAACCTTGAGGAGTTCACAAGACAAAAGAGGAATGGATACTATACAAAATAATAGCTACATAAATAAAATACAAAATCCTAAAACAGGTATGTATAAATGCTAAGAGCACAAAAAAGGCAGCCACCACAGCATTCCCTTCATTTGAAATGCCATCAACAATAAAAGGGCACTTTCAATTTAATAATATATTTGTGGAGGTAACTAAATACTACTTTTAATATACATCTTGATAAGATTAAAATATCTTTAAAAATGCATCTTAGAATGACAATATAAAAATATTATTAAAAATGCATCTTAGAATTAAAAACAATAAGTTCTTTATAAGTGCTAGGTACTTCACACATAAAATTTCATGGAAATCATCTTTCCAACAACTCAGCAAAATTAACTGTATTATTATTCTTATTTTGTAGATAAGGAAATGAAACACATCAAAGTTCAATAGCTGTCCAAAGCAAGAAAGCTTTCCATTAAAATCCAGTCAGATATCTCCAGAAGTCAAAAACCATACCTTATATTATTAGTCACTACAATGTATTACCTTCACAGGATAAGCTCCTGAGAAGAGGTGATATGTTTCTGTTATGTCAGCTGTCATGTATCATATACTTTACCAAAGGTCTCCACAATGTAAAGAGAATGACAGTTATTCTCTCTCTGTCTTTAAGCACACTACAAAAATGAATGGATTTAAGGAGAGTACCTAGCTGTAGGTATCTAACCCTCATAAAATAATCACTTTAAAAGATTCTTTCCAGGGATGCCTGGGTGGCTCAGTCATTAAGCATCTGCCTTCCGTTCAGGTCATGATCCCAGGGTCCTGGGATCAAGATCTACATCTTCTCTCTCTCCCTTTGCCCCTGCTGTGCTCCCTCCCTCTCCTCTCTGTGTCTCTCTCTGTCAAATAAATAAATAAAATCTTTAAAAAAAAAAAAAAAGATTCTTTTCAGAAATAAACTGCAGAATGTATTAATTTAAGTACAATAGAACAGGAAATGGGAAGCCTACATTTTTCCCTGCTCCTAGAACTGGCTTTTCTTCAGCCACATTAGGAAGTAATAATAATAATAAAGTATTTTAACCAAACGTAATATAATCAAATCACAATACTACAGCACTCAAGGGTTAACACTGTACTGAATGTAAGATGCTTAAAGGGCATTTAAGTTGAAATCCAAGAATCTGGAAATCAGGAAAGAGATCTAGCTAGCCTAGCGATTTTGGAAATTACAACTGAAACTTCTGGTCCTAAAGGAAGTTCACAGGAAAAGGTAAGGATGTGATCAAACCTCAAAAGAAAAATTAAGGGGTAGACACAAAGAGGGGGAAAATGAAATAAAACTTAGATGTCACTGGACGTATAAGGTGAATCAAAGTGCCAATGATGTAGAAACCAGCAGACAGAAGAGTTTTAGTAAGATGGGGATTGGAGGGATGGGATAACTGGGCAATGGACGTTAAGTAAGCCAAGTGATACAAGGAGCACTGGGTCTTATATAAGACTGATGAATCACTGAAACTGAAATAATACACTATATGTTAATTGAACTTAAAATATAAAATAAAATAAGTAGAAGAAGGGAAATATTGTCAACTGCTATAGGAAGATCAGGAAGAATAAAAAGTAATAAGCCACTGGTTTTATCAACTTGATCACCAACAGCACTAAAAAGAAAGCAAAGTGGTTAACAGAGCTGTCTGGATTCTAATCCCCAACCATACAAATCTATGTGATCTTGGGTTACCTAATCTCTTAATGTCTCAGTTTTTCTGAGGTAGGTATTATACACAATTTATAGATGAAGCAATTAAGCCAGAGAGGTTGTGTAACATACATAATGTTCTACAGCTAGTAAACGATACAGGTAAGATTCAAATCAGACAAATCTTCAACGCTCTTGACCCTACAGTATACTACCTCACAGAGCTGTTGTGAAAATTAAATGAGATAACCAATGTAAGATACAGTAGTCCCCCTTATGTGCAGTTCTGCTTTCCATAGTTGTAGTTACCCATAGTCAACTACAGTCGAGAAGAAGATAATCCTCTCTTTGGCATATTGTCATAGAGTCACTAGTAACCTAACACGATGTCATGTCATTCACCTCACTTCATCTCATCACACAGGTGTTTTATCATCTTACATCATCACAAAAAGGATGAGTACGGTACAATAAAATATTCTGATGTCACATTCACATAACTTTTATTACAGTATATAGTCATTATTATTCTGTTTCATTAGTTACTGCTAATACGTTACTGTGCCTAATTTATAAATTGAACTTTATCATAGGTATATGTGTATACACACATACACACACAGAAGGAGAAAAACAGCATATATAGTGTTCAGTACTATACACAGTCTTAAGCATCCACTGGGGGCCTTAGAACATATCCCCATAAATGAGGGGAGACTGTTGTACTTAGAATAGTGCTGTGCACACAAACTGGACTCAAATAGTAACTCTTTTTATATTGGTACCATCACTGTTACTACTGAGTGGATTTAGAAACATTAGTTTCACTAGAGGACAGTTGAGATCCAGGACGACTACAAGGAAACTGAGGAAAAGAAGCGAGAACAGCAACTCCATGATGAAGCCCTTTGGAAAGAAAGGTATTTTATGGTAGAGACTCAAGTATCATTATAGGCTGAGGAGGGGAACCTAAAGACATTGACAAACTAAATATATCCAAAAGGGAATAAATGATAGCAAAAAAAAAAAAAAAAAAAAAAAAAAAAAAGGAAGGAAGGAAGGAAAAAAGAAAAGTGCTTCCATTAAGGTAAGAACAAGGCTGAAAGGACAAAGGACGTATAAAGAAATGGACAGAGGAAAATGCTAGGGCTGTTCATGTTAAATGACATACATTTTCTAAATGAGTTAAAAGGAAATGTCACGTATTTAATATAGGAGGAGGGGGTCCTGATAGAATAGGAAGCTTGAAGGAAATGGTAAATTTGGAATACTCACACAAAGGAGGAAAAGGGATGACTAGCACTTTCCAAAGCACTACTACAAGAGTTCAGATCATTAATATAGACATATTGCAAGATCAGTAATTAGGTTGAAAGATATCATGAACCAACTTGTAGTTTTAGTAAATGTCATAAGGTAACATAGAAATGCAACCTGGCCTTTGTCATTCCATTTATAGAAACATTAAGTATGGACACTTAGAAAAGATACAAGATCAATAATAAGAAAATAAGGTAAAACAGAGAGGTGATTTATGTTCCAGTACTTGAAATTATAACACACATTAAGTGGTTTTAAATTAGGGCTCAAAATGATACATTAATAATGTTCATTTAACATATGTGGACTTAAGTCCTTTGTTACTTGTTTAAACAATGAAACATACTAAGGACCACAAACATCTATACAGTTACTTTAGCATTACACAAAACTTTTCCTGAAAGAATACTTCCCCTTTACAGTCAATCTGCTCTATGAACCAAGCATATAAGTAGACAGACCTACTATTAGATGGCATACTGAGATAAAGTGTGTTTACAGAATGCCAGACATTTCAATGAGGAGGATAAGCCTTCCTTCAGACTTAAATAACAGCTGCAAAAATACAGTAAAATCCTCACCAGTGCAATGAAAGAAAAAAGGTCATGCATCCCATCAGCTTCTTTAATACTAACCACTGTATTAGAAATCCTTAGTTCTCTCTTGATGGTACAATACATACTTTTTAATATTAAATATTCAAAATAGACATCCTGATACACTGAGACATACACTAAAGTCTTCAAATCACAGTTTAAGTTTTTCCTTCACCATTAAACTCCATGCAAAAATAGGTTAGTTTTAGACAAGACATATTTAATTTGTTAAATACCCTCTTTAATTGTGCACTTGCTTCTTTACTTGAAAAAAATTAATTTGGTTATGTTTTCCCCTATTGTTAGAAGCAAAATATCAAAAACTCAAGACATTTAAGATTCTAAAATGCCTGCTTGACACAGTCCAAATGTGTAGATGTTAAATGAAGGAGCATTATAACATTGTCACTTTAGGAACATTATAACAGAAAAATACTTCTTAAGCAATTACCATAATTTCATCAGTGAATCAGATATTGAAAACAATCTTGATTTCCATTATTTTTGCCTTCTTATCAATACAAAACTAACATTTCAAGACCATCAACAAAAATGGGCATAGAGGATCTTTCAATGCTTACAAGGAAAATTGTTGGAAAAAAAAATTGGAAATGTGCTGAAACTAAAGTAACTGACACTGCAAAAACAAAGATTATTTGACACTACTTTATATATAGCAGGCTATTATTCTCAACAGAATTTTTAGTTCGATATAAGCCCGTAATCATTAAGACATAATTAAATGACATACAACCTAATCTTTCAATATTTTAAAAGCCGTTTTAGATCTTCCCAGGAGTTAATTTGAAAAAATAAAACCCCCTCCCCATCCCTTTCCTTCTGCATCGAAGTGGGCCCTATATAAAGGATTATTTTCCCCATACATTCTCTTTCTTATGTCCACTGTTTGGCCTTAGTGTTTATAAAGGCCAGGACTTGTGAAAAGAATCTACAGGTTTTAAAGAGCTATTATCAAGGAAATCAACTCTCAACCTAGTCACCCCATTATCCTTCTAATATGAAGGAAATAGGATACTTCGGAGAGATCTGCACTACCCTCACCCGACTGCACTCTGGATACACAGGTTTAGTCTATGTTAGCAGTAGCAATGCAAGTATCTGCTACACTTCTGTAAAAAAACTAAAGAATAGAAAAGTGTGAAAAGCATGAAAGAAAAAACGCCAGAGACTAAAGTTTTATGTCGGAATATTATCTAACTATAATGCCAGAGAAAAAGGTTGGGGGGGGAGAAAACGGGATTGGATGGTACACTTCTGTGTCTTCTTACAGGAATCCGTGCCACCGTCAATCTAGCTGATCTGGATTACCTTTTATATGTACAAATTTCAGGGGTAGATGCATTCAGAGAGAGTGATATCGGCTTCACGATCTTACACTGAGCAACTTCTGGTTACAAAAGGGCATGAAATACACAGAAACACACTGCAGAGAAAAGCCCCTTCAGACTTCGCTGAAAGCACTGATGCTCACGGACAAGACGCCCGTATTCAGTTTCCCTTAGAGTTCCAGGTTTCAAAAGTCACACTGCGGCGCAGAAGGGGCCTAGAGAAGGGGTAAACGCCCGAAGGTGCGGACACTCTGCCAGTTGGGGGGTGGGGGACAGAGGGGAGGAGTGAACCGATGAGGGTCAGCTTGGCGCGGAGGCGCAGCTGCAGCCCGTGTGCCCGCCGGCGGGCATGTGTCCCTGGGACAACCTGGCCGGGAGTCCGAAAGTCCCAGATGGGGTCCGGGGAGAGGGTGGGGGACCTGGGCAAGTTGTGCCGCGCCCGAGAACTGACGCGCGGGGATCCAAGCCACCAGCCAGGCTAAGGCAGCCCCGCATGGGGAGAAGGTGACCGGGCGCGGCAGGCAGCAGAGGGGCGTGCGCCCACACGTGCGCGAGCTGCAGGTGCCCGGGGGCGGCGCGTGCACGCTGGTGTGCGCGCGCGTGTGCGCGTGCGTGTGCGCGTGTGTACACACGGACTCGCGAGGGAGGCGGCACCGGCCGGGCGGGCGCGAGGCGGGAGCTCGGGCGGAGGGCGCCGCGGCACACACAGCCCTGACCCCCGCCCCCACCCGACCCCCACCCCCCGCACCCCCAGGACTCGACGGGCCAGTTACCTTTCTCCTCTCTCCACACCTTTTTCTTCTTGTTGCTGGGGTACATGTTGCCGTGGGGGTGGCTGGCTTTAAGCTGCAAGTTCCCCAGGCTCACGGGCAAACAGGGTGTGTGTGGAGTGGGAGGGGTGGGAGGGGGCACTCGGGAGGAAAAAAGTGCAAGAGGCTCCGGGTCCCGCGCCACTCGTCAATCGCCGCCCTCTTCTCTCAGCCCGCGCTCGGCTTCGGTTCCCACCCGCCTCAGCCCCGCGGCCGCCGCCACAGCAGCACCTCAGAGCCTGTCAACTAGGTCACGCCTCGCGCTAACCTAACACCCGCGCAGGCCCCGCCTCCCAGCCGCTAGCCAGCGACGCCTCCCATTGGCTGCAACGTCCGCCGCTCTCCGCGTTCCAGTCACCGCGCGCCCCTACTTCGGCCCCAGGACGCACGCGCAGGCGCAGGCTCGGGCCAGACGCCGAGGACGTTGGGGAGCTGGAAGGGGCGGAGCCAGGGCGCGAGGGGGCTGGAGATGGCCTCGCGTTGGGGGGGCGGGGCGTGGAGCGGACCCTGGGAGGAGCGTGAGGTTGCGGGAGCTTCCCCCGGCTTCTCAGCGCTCGAGAACCTGAGGGCGTGGCCTATAGGGCCAGGTGCGCTAGGTATCTGGGGAGTCAGCCGTAGAAAGCTGCCTCTGGACCTGGAGGATATGAAAATGGGAGGAGAATTCAGTCAACGCGAATTGTCCACGTTTATTCTAACTGACCCGTCTGGATGGATTTTACCAGATAATCTGAAGCTTTCCTCTTGCTGAGTAAATATAACCCGAAGAAGTGAGAGGACTGGGAAATACTTCCGCACCATACAATCAGCTCCTCAACCTTGTAGTAAAAATTACAGTCTTCGCTGGAGTGTGGTGAAGTTTAGAACGAGCAAAGATAGACTGGTCTAAACCAGGGTTTTAGGAACTTAGTAGTGGGCAACCAAAATGTTATATTGGAAACAAAAACTTACATCAAAGCAAATTCAAGTGGGTGTCAACCAGAGCCAAGTCATCTTTTTTTCCTCCAATCTCTTCAACTCAAGGCACTGGGTTAAAGCGCTGGCTTGATTCTGGGTAATACTAATCTTCTGTTGGTGTTCTGAAAATCCAGTTCGGATAGAGTCCACCACAAGAGTAGGGTGACCTAAAATTTAAAGGAAGTTTGACAACTCCCTCCCCCAAATGTATTGCATTTCTAAACATCAGACCATTTACAAGGCTGATTTGGTGGATGTAGTGAAACCACATTTATCTAACGTTTGGAGTTGCCATGTTATCTGTGTAGTACTTAAGCCAGGTGTGTAAGAGCTAATATTTGCAACACATTTTTTAATAATAAGAGGGAAAAAAGGAAAAAAGAAGAAGGTCTTATTAAGACCTTTACCTTTTAAAAAAAAAAAAGAAAGAAAGAAAGAAAGAAAGAAAAAGAAAAGAAGAAGAAGAAGAAAGAAAGAAAGAAAAAGAAAAATGTTTTCAGTAACAGGACACTCATGACTATGATTCGTGACATAGTAAGGTAATAATTTTTATTTTAACATTGTCTATGCTTCTGTTTTTCTTTTAATGCTGTGAATTTGGCTGGGAAAAATAACGAAGTCTTCAAGAAGGAAGTGACACTTGGGCTAGTAATAAAAATATGCACTTATTTTTTGACAATGGAAGTAAAAAGCTCTGATTCAAGACACATTACAAAAGTAGAATCAATAAAAATTAGTAATGGAATAGATTTGGGGAACAGGATGAGGAACAGAAAGAAGAGTTTCATGGAATAGTTAAGAGGAGAATAGCAGTATTAATAATAATAGGCAATCCAGGAGTAGTTGCAGATTTTGTGAGAAATATATTGAGTTCTTATTTAGAAATGCTACATGTAAAGTGTCTGCAGGAAAGTGCATCAGACTGGACACTATCCCTTTTGTTACAAGACGGAGGCTATTTCCAACCCAGAGTCCACCTGTGTTTTCTTAGGAACCTAACACTGTGATACTGATTATTCTTTGTTTCATGTCAACTTAAGGAACTAGAACCATACATCAACTTTCAAACTTTCTCAAGTCTCTTCCATATTAAAAACAAAACAAAACAAAGAATTCCTCCTATGATTCCACAACGCCCTCCAGCTACTGCTTCTCCTTCATTTTCAAAAGGTTGTTGGTATCTGCTGTGTCAATTTCCTTACTTCCCACTTTCTGCTTTTCAGTCCACTTTCTTCTTGTTTCTATCTTATTAACCAACTGAAATAGCTCCTATTAAGGTGGCCAATGACCTTCATGTGCTATTTAATGGACATTTTTCAATCTTTCTCTTACACGATCTCTCAGCAGCATTTAACACAGCCTCATATTCCTCCCTGCAGCATTCTTTTCCTTCAATTTTTCTCACCCTTTTGAGATTCTTCCTATATGGCCATTACTTCTCAGTTTTTTTTACTGGCCTATCTTCCTTTTCAGCCATTACATTTTGGAGTTCATTAAGATTTAGTCTTAGCCCTTTGTCTCTTTTCACTTTATACTTTTTCTTTGAATAACTTCATCTGCACTCATGGTTCGGGTATAACAGTGATTCTCAGCCAGGGGCAGTTCTGCACCGCAGGGGACATTGGCAGTGTCTGGAGACATTTTTGGTTGTCCAACTGGGAAAAGAGTGCTACTGGCATCTAGTGGGCAGAAGTCAAGGATGCTGCTATCCATCCTAAAGTGCATGGGACAACCCCACAACAAAGAATCATCTGACCCAAAATTTCAACACTGCCAAAGTTGGGAAACCCTGAGTTACACCAGACTCCCAAAGTTATTATCTTCAGCAAAAATTTCTTCTTGAACTTTTGACCTATACATGCTACCATATATTGAATATCAACTTTAAGAGGCAATGTTATGTACTGGTTCAAAGGCACCTGAAACTAGACCATCTTGATTCAAATCCTGAGTTCACCGTTATTGATTATGTGACCCTTGGCAAGTTACTCAGTCTCTACACATTGCTTTTTTTATTATGTGGATATGATAATTTAGTATCTACCTTGATTGGTGTGAGGATGAAATGAGTTAAATAACTCATGAAGTGACTAACACCTAGGAAATGTGGCAGCAATGTTCACTAATACAATTTTCTCTCTCTTGACCCCTAGGAAGACTGTATTTCCCAGTATCCCTTGAAGTTAGGACAAGTGACTGCATCCTGGGTGGGTTATAAAGCAAGAGTGATGTATGCCACTTCCAGGCCTACCCACCAAATCCTCTGTACACTCATCCATATTCTCTCTTTTCTTTCCATGGTGGCCTCAGAAGCAGCATCTCAAGAAGGAAGGAGCTTGGCTCCCTGAGTCATTGCTTGAAGGAATATCTCAGTGATCCAAGGAGTACCACATCAGGCTATGATATAAACAAGAAACCTTTATTATATTAAGGCATTGGTATTTAGAGCGTATTTGTTTCAGCATTAATTATTCTGACAAAATACCATTATCATACAGGAGTATTAAATATTAATATTTAATGTCTCAAAAGTACTTAAAATGTACCATGTACCACACTGAACTCATGATCTTTCCTTCACACTTAGATTTCTTCCATGGTCTTCTATCTCTTTGAATGGCTTCATCACCCTTTCAGTTGAGCAATCAGCAACCCTAAATACCATCCCTGATAGATCTTATAACTTCGTTTTCATTTCAAATGAATTATTATATCATCTCAATTTTATCTCATATAACTCTTTTATTGCTCTCCTTTCCAATGGCACTGCAGTAAACTCAGTTAAGAAATTAACTGGGTTCTTTAAAAAAGCTTCCTAATTTGCCCCCATGTCTTCTTTTGCCCCTCTTTTGTCCATTCTCTGCCCTGCATCTGGAATTACCTTGTCAGATGTGATCATGTCACCTCGCTGGCATAAATTGTTCAATGACCTTCTGGTGCACTTTGCTTTGGATTGAATTGTATTCCCCCAAAATTCATATAGTGAGACCTTAGTTGATTGTGGGATTATATCTGGAGATGAGGTCTTTAGGAGGTACTTAAGGTTGAATGAGGTCACAAGGGTGGGACCCTAATCCAGTAGGACTGTAGCCTTATAAGAAGAGGTAGATAAATATATATCTCTTCATCTTCCTTCTACACCTACCCCTCACACCCGCTATGGGAAGGCACAGTGAGAAAATGGCTATCTGTAAGATAGGAAGAGAGCTTTGCCATAACCAGGTACTGCCAGCATCCTGATCATGGACTTCTAGTCCTCAGAACTGTGGGGGGAAAATTTCAGTTGGGGTGTCTGGATGGCTGTCAGTTAAGTGTCTGCCTTCAGCGCAGGTCATTATCCCAGAGTCCTCAGATAGAGCCCTGAACAGCCTCCTTTCTCAGAGGGAAGCCGCCTTCTCCTTCTCCCTCTGCCTGTCACTCTGTGCTTGTGCTCTCTGTCTTTTTCTGTGAAATAAATAAATAAAATCTTTTTAAAAATTCTTTTGTTTAAGCCATCCAATCTACGGCATTTTATTATGGCAGCCCAAGCTGACTACTACACTCATAAAAACTAAATCATTAAGAATGGAGAGTGCCCATCGCCTACCAGTTCTGCTCCACCGCTACCACTCAATCTCTGGTTCCAGTCATACCAACCATAGAGCTTTTCAGTTACTTGAACACATCTTATTCACACCATGTGGTCTTTTCACATGTTTTCCACTATGCCTAACACACAATTTGCATAGTGGACCCTTTCTTATTCTTCAGAGTTAAGGTTAAAAATCGTTCCCTGGCCAAGCCCTCCCTAACTCTGACCCCACCTGACCTCTACCCACAGTTTACTTTTATATGCCCTCAGTGCTAATTTATTTTCCTATAAAGCATTATTTACACTTTGTAATTATACTTTTATTTTAGTGATTCTTTCATTAATATTTATCTTGCACTGTGGACTTACAGACTCTAAGGACAGGAAATATGTCCACTACCCACAGAGAATAGTACAATGCCTGACACATAATAGGTTCTCAATAAAAATTATTGAATGAGAAAAACTTTAAATGAGCATTATTCATAGAGAGATGTTGATAAAACTGAGGGAGAGCATGTGAGACCAAAAGGGGTTACAATGGAGAGGGCATAAAGTTAATGTGAAGACTAAGAGAGGAAGAAAATGAAATTAACAAATGTCTGAAGGAGAGTTACCATTCATCCTTAGCATACAGTAGCTATTCAACAAATGAATGAGTGAGGGAGTGATGGAATGACAGAAATTGTGTTCAAGAAAGTAGAAAAATAACTGAAATTCAGTTTTAAGAGAAACCAATAATATATTCTCAAGAAGATGTTTGTGATCAGAAATGTCAGATACCTCACAGAGATCAAATATTATGAAAACTGAGAAAAGATCATTGGATTTGTAGTCTATGTAAATCAGTGAAAATAAAAACAATTGAAAAAGAAGTGAGAGAAACAAGAAGCAGTGATTGTGGACTTTTTTTTTTTTAACATGTTTAGAGGCTAAAGAATAATTAGAGGAGATAGCAATTGAAAGGATACCATAACCAAGGTAAAATATTTCTGAGATATGAAATGAGAAGTGATTAAGAATTTTCATAAGATTGAAACAAAAAAGAGAGAAAAGGACAAATGTTAGAAATATCAGAATAAGATAGAGTAAATGTAGATAGAATCAAAAATAGAATACAGAGGGGTGCCTGGGTGGCTCAGTGGGTTAAGCCACTGCCTTCGGCTCAGGTCATGATCTCAGGGTCCTGGGATCAAGTCCCACATCAGGCTCTCTGCTCAGCAGGGAGCCTGCTTCCCTCTCTCTCTCTGCCTGCCTCTCCATCTACTTGTGATTTCTCTCTGTCAAATAAATACATAAAATCTTTAAAAAAAAATAGAATACAGAAAGTGCATTTCATCTTTTGTGACGAATTAGAAAAAGAATGAGGACTCAAAAAAGTTTTAAATAAAAAGAAAGTAGAGGGAAGATAGGTCCAGTGAGTTTGGTTTCAGTAAAAGTATGAGGCAAAATCATCTGCTAAAAATGCTAATAAATCTGGATCCAAATGGGGAATGAAAAAAAGATGATTTGGAGAATGCTTAAGAGATGATATTTAAGAGTTTAATTAAATAATGTTTAGGTACTTTTTAAAAGTACAGAAATTGGGGAAATTCCATTTTGAACTCCGTTGGTGAAAGGAAAACTCTCTAGGGAGAGTTCTGAACAATTGTCCCAATGATTTCCAGAACCTACTCCCTGGAACCTATGAATATTACCTCATTTGGCAGAAGGGACTTTGCAGATATGATTGAGGATCATGAGATAGGAAGATTATCCTATATCATCATGGTTGACCATAAATGTAATCACAGGTGTACTTGTAAGAGGAAGACAGAGAGTAAAGCATGGGAAAACTAATTTACAAAGGGAGTAAACCTGGAAATTCAAGGCAATAAATGTGTCTCTTTCTGAATTACCTGTATACACTGTAAATGTTTGACATATTTTTAGCATAGTTTTCTCAGCTAACTCCATTCCTTAGATAGTCTTAATAGTTCTATGCTTTTACCTAAATATTAATTTTCATTTCTGATCCTAGCCTTGAGGGTACCCACTTGTGAAATGCCCACATTATTAAAGATAGTAAAGAAGGTGTTTTTAAATACCTTTTAATGAAAGTGTAATGAAATGCATTTTTTTAAAAAGTCATTGAAAAAAAAAAAGTCATTGAACAATAACAACAAAAAAATGTCATTAATCACCAGGATTTATTTGCCTTTCTCCCAGTAAAACCTCAACAGTTCCTTACTCAAACAAAGTATAAAGATTTTCACCCACATGGAGACCAAAGCAGACTTGGTCCTTATGTTTCTTGTCCACTATAGCCTTCAGAGTTTAAAGTAAAGGATGATGTAAGGTCAGCGGCTTATATACTTAATTGTGTTTTAATTTAAGTGCAGTTTGCACTGCTGAAGGTAAAATACATATAAGAACATCTAGCAAATCTCTTTTTTGAACATTATTGTGGACATGTACAAATTGGACTTCTGGTTTCTTCCTTTCCTTTCAGAGACCAACTCTTATCTCAAACCTACTGCTTATCTCTTACCAGAGGAGAAGCAGAATAGATACGATTCCCTCCCTATAACCTGCTCTCTTCAGCAGCCACCTTCCTTGCAGTTGAAAGGAACATCCTGGCAGCTCATTGGTCCAAGAGTAAGGAAGTGGTTGCTTAGCAACCAAATCCTGACCCCCTACAGACCTGAAAAGAGGAAGCTTGTGGGCCAGCCACCTAGTTCTGCCTGTGTTACAGTGAGGAGGAGCTGCTCAGGAGAAGATGAAGCTCTTGTCCCTGTTAATTGAGATATTGATCATTCTTGGGGTCATAATTAAAAGTAAGTTTTTCTGTCCTTATGGTTGCCTATGAAAATCTTTTCTCTTTAACAGCAGTAAGGGTGGAAGCTGATTAGAAGATGAGAAGTATCACTATACTCCCAATTGATACTATTTTGGGGTAAATACTTAAAAATATCCAAGAAGGATAGATATCAGTGATACTCATTTAGGACAATACTTGAAAAGGCTATGTGTATGAAAGAGAGAGAGATAGGGAGGGAGGGAGATAAAAATAGAAAAGATTGAGCAAATCTATGAGGAAAGCATTATAGTAATTTTTATAGAATAGGGATATTTGAGATAGGTTATTAAATTTTGTTTAATCCAGAATATTATGAAGATCTAGTTCCAGACTTTAAAGGAAAAGTAGAGGATTCAAAGAGTGGTAAAGCAGATTACTCTATATTCTTAAAATATTTTTTTAATCTTTTCACAATAACAACTGTACTTCTAAAGTTTCCATGATTCCTGACTAGTTACTATTTTAAAATGGAAATTATTTTCCAGTCTTATTTCTCTGGTCTTTTATTGAATTAATTTTTATCCAGTCCTCAGATAATTTACTCAATCATGTATTCAATCTAAGAAATATTTATTTACATTTACCCAGGAATGCAAGTTTGATATAATATATGAAAAATAATGTAAATTACCACATCAATAGAATAAAAAACAAAGACCACAGGATCATCTCAACTGATACAGAAAAGACATTTGACACAATTCAGCACCCCTTTCTGATAAAACACTCAACTCATTTGAAATAGAAAGTTCCTCAACCTAATAAAAAGCATCCTCAAAAAACCCACACCTTTACCAACACTTGTAGTGGACATAGCATAATATATAAACCTGTCAAATCACTGTGCTATACACCTGAAACTAATGTAACACTGTGTGTCAACTATACTTAAAAAAAAAAAAAAAAAAAAAAAAAAAAAAAAAAAAACACCTAGTGTATTTAATGGTGAAAACCTGAATGCTTTCCCCCTAAGATCAGGAACAAGACATTCTCACCAATTCTGTTTATTCATTTCAACATTGTAGAGGGGGTGCCTAGCCAGGGCAATTAGATAAAAACAAATAAAAGAAATCAAGATTGGGAAGGAAGAAGTAAAACTACCTGTGTTCATTAAAGACATGGTTTTATGTATATAAAACCATAAGGTATCCACTAAAAAACTATTAGAACTAAAAAATGAGTTCAGCAAGGCTGAATAATAAAAGGTCAATATATAAAAATCAGCTATATTTCTTTAAAGTCACAATGAACAAACAAAAAATAATGAAATCAACAGTTCCATTTAGAATAGCATGGAAAGGAATAGAGTACTTAGGAATAAATTTAACAAAAGTACAAAGCTCATACTCCAAAAACTACAAATATTTTTGAAAGAAATTAAAGAAAACCCCAATAAGTGAAAAGGCTTATCATATTCATGGATTAGAAATCTTAATATTAAGACAGCAATACGCTCCAGTATTGATCTTCAGATTGAATATAAAATCCCAGCCACTTCTTTGCAGAAATTAAGAAAATGATCTGAAAATGAATACAGGCGTGAACATTTTTAAACAAAAAGAATAAATTTGGAGGACTCACACTTCAACATTTATTACAAAGCTATGGTAATCAACAGTATGATACTGGCATGAGGACAGACATATAGATCAATGGAATATCACAGAGTTCAGAAATAAACCTTCACATTCATATAGTCAATTGATTTTGGGGAAAGATGCCAAAGTAACTCAATTGAGAGGGGAAAGAATAATCTCTTCAGCAGATAACAGGGATGACTGCAGAGCCATATGCAAAAAATAATAATAATAATAATAATTTGGTTACCAACCTCACACCATACACAAAAATTAATATAAAATGGGTTAAAGACCTAAATATAATAGCTAAACTTTAAATCTTTTAGAAGAAAACAGGCATAAATCTTTGTGACCTTGGATGAAGAAAATGATTTCTTAAGTATGCCTCCAAAAGCACAAGAAAAGAAGAAACAGATAAGCTGGACATCATCAATATTAAGCACTTATATGCTTCAAAGGACATCATCAAGAAACTGAAAAGACAATGGACAAAACAGGAGAAATTTTTTGCAAATCATATATCCAATAAGGTTTGATATTCAGAGTATAAAAACAACCCAGTTTTTTTAAAAGGGCAACAAACACTTGGGCATAGGTTTTCTGCTTGAATATGTACCTATGGAATTCGGTAAGTGTTTCTCCAGAAACAAAAATGACCATCGATACATGAAAATATATTAAATATCATTGACCATTAAGAAAATGCTCATCAAAACCAAAGTGAAATGCCACAATGAGGACTTAACTATAGCAATAGCAGTGGGGACTGAGAGGAGTAGATGGATAATAAGGCTAGAGAGAATAGTGACATAAGAGTCCAAAGTGGGGCACCTGCTCAATCCTTAGGTGTCTGCCTTCTACTCAGATCATGATTCCAGGATCCTGGTTTTGAGCCCCACATTGGGCTGCCTGCTTGACAGGAAGCCTTCTCCCTCTCCCACTCCCCGACTTGTGTTCCCTCTCTCTCTCTGTATGTGTGTGTCTCTCTCTCTGTCAAATAAATAAATAAATAAGATCTTAAAAAAAAAAAAAAGAATCCACAGTGAGAGTGTGCTGAGAAGTTGGGCGTGTGCCAGATGCCAGAGATAGTGCAGGAATGAGGTAAGGGCCAAGGAGTCACCACTGGATTTAACAGCTGGGAAATCTTTCCCTTTCCAGGACAGTTTTATCAGAGAAACAGGGACAAAACCAGATAGATATTGATGTGAGTGAATAAGAGAGAGAAAGTAGAGACGGTGATGATAATTACAGAGTTCTTTCTGGCACTTTGCAGGGTCAAACTTGAGTTTTCAATAGATCATTTCTTGATTGCAGGTCTACAGAGACCCAGAGAAGTAGTTAGTAGGGGAGAGAAAAGTTACTTTACAAGCTAGTACTAAAAGACCTAAGATTCATACACAAAATCAAGTTTTAACCCCACTCTATTTTTTCTTTTCCTGCCTTTCTACCCCTAGTTCTCTAGGCAAAACAGACAGATCTGCATTTTTTCCACTCAAATATACCTTGCAAGCATGCATTTTTTTATACATTTTTTCACTTGATGTTAATGTATTTTTACTTCATCTAAATAAAAATATTTAGAAGAAAGCTGCCTTAACTATGTGATTGCACTGACTCTGCACTCACCTAGGGAAAGTTCTAAAAAGTTGCTGAGACTTTTTTTTTTCTTTTTTTGCCTTTTGGTAAATCCTCAGAATAAAGTATGGAAAGAATCAGAATAAAGTTGATGGAAAGATGAATAGTTTATCCCAAGCGTGGCTAGAAAATTGAAGTAACATCAATAGTGTGTGGTGGTGTTGTTTTTTCTCTTTGCACCCTACCAACCCAGCCTCTGATTTAAGGTAGGGTAGGGTATGTAACTGAAGCAGAGAAAAGACATAGCCAGAAATCTGGCTCTACATTATCCAGGATCCCAGGTTTCCTTATCTTATCTATCTCTTTCTAGTAGCAATTCTTCATTACCTTGCAAGTTCTACAATTAGAAAAAAATATATATAAAACAAAATGAAACAAAGTTTATAGCAACTCTCTCCCCTGACACCCACCCAGCAACTCTACCCCAGTTGAAAAAGGCAAGTTGCTCATTGATCTCGAACTAATCAGAATTCAGAAATCAATTGTCTAGCAATCATATTTAGTTCCTTGTCAGGTCCAGACAGGAAACACATAAAGGCCAAGTCTTGGACACATCACAGAGGATACTGAGCTGAAACAGTACAAGCAGACTATATCTTACTGCTTCAGAAATAGGCTTGCTATTACCAGTGCTGTTTTGAATACCATGTGAAATTTAGGAGTTCTAAGTTACCTTTGCTTCCTTTCAGTTCTTCTACATTACACTTCTAAAAAAGGGTGGGGGGTGGAATACATTATAAGTATCTGGAGCATCTTTCCTTGAAGAGAAGCAGGAGAGAGCAGGTGTGTTATGTGTTATGGTGGGATTTTTTAACTACTAGAGAGAAGTTTGATTGCTGTATTATGTTATTGATCAGTAAGGAAACTGATTTCTCTTTTGTGATTTGTCCTGAATGACGTAAGGCTCTTTCTTCATAACCTGGGTTCATCTGAAAGGTTTCTACAACTCCACAATTCTTCTACTACTTCTACAGTTACTATTATTCTTTGGAACCATTCAGTAGAATAGCACACAATGGCTGGAGGGCAACCCTCAAGCTAAGGAAAGCTGGAGGAATACACCCTCCCTCAGCACCCTGAACCCATTAAAGCCCATCCAACAGCCTTATTTCCCACTATCCAGGCTGCTTTGTAGACCTGCCTTCTTCTGACACTTCCCAATTCTACTCCATTTTCTCCATACAAAGATTCATATGTCCCTCTTGTCACATACCTCCTCCAAGAATTCTCTCTGCCAGTGCCAACCCTCTTATCTGCTCCTGATTGATCCTAAGATCTACTTCCTATCCACTGAAACTGCTCTCTCAAAGAATACCAATAGCCCACTGATAACTAACCCAGTAGCCTCTCACTGTTCTTGCTACTTAACTTCTATGCAGCATTTGACACTATTCACCATCTTCTTTCCCCCCTTAACCTATGTAGAATCTTAGGCTCTCTGGCTTGCCTTCTAAACCCTCCTTTTAAATGTTATGCCCAAAGTTCAGTGCATGGCTCTCTTGTTCTTCATATTCTGTTACTCTCTTCCAAGCCCGGCTCCTTTTACATATGTATTTGCATCTAGATCTTCCTCCTGAACTCTAGATGTGCAGGGTCAGCTGCGTGATGTTCATGAATAGTATATGGTCTGCAAAAGTCGTAAATTGAGTCTCAAAGTTAGCTCCTCTTCTGGGTTTCTTCTCTTATGAATGGCATTAATAATATATCAATGATATTAATATTAATTATTATTAATTAATATTGATTCTATTAATGTTGTACTAATAATATCCATCCCTGCTCCACTACTTTTCAAACACAAAACTGTATAATCATACAGTTATAATGCACTAAGTATCATCTAATTCCAGGTTTTTTATAGATGTAGGACTGAGGCCCAGAGTGGTGAAACGGATTCCACAGGGTCATTCTGCAAAGCCAAAATCTCCGAATCCTTTACAATTATTAATTCCTTTATTCCTTTGCCAAATCCTATCAGTTCCACAGTGTTTCTCCCATCCATGCATTTTCATGTCTCAATTTAGAGTCTCATTGTAGTATCTTTTATCTACATGACTGCACTTCTAACTCTTCTTTCTTATTCACAATACAGTACTGCCAGAAATAATATTCCTAAACCCCAGATTTGATCATAATTTTCAAGCACCTGCTTTATGCAGAATAAAATCCAACATCTTGTCTAGCAGTCCAAATCCTATGCAATTAAATCCCAACTTCCTTCTATTTTCTCTGTTACACACATACTCTGTTTCAACTAATTCAAACCATCAGCGACTCAGTATACCTACCTAACTCTCTCTTGCATGTCTTTCTCAATCTGTTCTGCAGACAAGCTATCTGCAGTGATGGACTGTCTGCAGAAGTATACTATCATTCCATTTTCTTCCCCATCACCACCATAAGTCTATAGCACAACATCCTTCTCATCTTTTAAGATCCATCTCAAGTTCTACTCTTCCAGAAAAAAACCTTTTCCAAGCCATTCCTCAAAGCACATTGCACCTTTATTTTCTTATGCATCATGGCCTCATAATTGAGTTAGTTTTTAACTCCCTTACCAGATTGTCAACAATTTTTAAAATTAGCACTTGTAACACTTTAAAATTTGTAAAACACATTCCCAACACCTGTGGGGTAGAACGTGCAGACATTCTTACTTGTCTAAATTTACAGGTTTTCAAAACCCTGAAGTACCGCGTATAGTAAGATCTGAATCCTCCAGTGGGAATCAAGTTTTGTTTTAACTCTGTATCACATGTTTGTTATTCTAAATCTGTCTTCTCCAAAGTGGACTGCTCTAAGATTTTGCCTCATAATCATATTTAGTTGTTGCAGGCTGTTTCTACATACTACCAAGAAGCCAGATGAAAAATAGAAAAATTCAATCCATCATTCAAACATTTTATTTTTTTTAACATTATTTATTTATTTATTTGACAGACAGAGATCACAAGTGGGCAGAGGGGCAGGCAGAGGGGGTAGGAAGCCGGCTCCCCATTGAGCAAAGAGCACAATGCGGAGCTGGATCCCAGAACCCCAGGATCATGACCTGAGCCAAAGGCAGAGGCTTAACCCACTGAGCCACTGAGGCACCCCCATCTTTCAAACATTTTAAAATGTAGTATTCATATGTTTGCTTCTGTATAGAACAAACAGCTAGGTGACTGATTATTTACTTCTCAACCAGTTGTTTTGGCAGTATGATGATTACATAAACTCCAACAGTGGCATTTTATCAGTTTTTCATTGATTTTATAATTTTACTGGCATCTGCAATTTATTTACTATAGCCATCTAATTTTATTTATATAGTTAATCAGCCAGGGAGATACAGTAGGCAGGAAAAACTGGTTTCTTAAGACATCTTTAAGTCTTAAGTCTGCCTCATAGACTTGTCAAAACTGCAGCATTGGCCATGAAGAGAATATTCACAGAATGGAAAAAGTATACACCCTGCAGCTTCCCTGATAGAAGATAGTTTTTAAAAGCAATTTCAGGATGCCTGGGTGGCTCAGTTAGTTAAGAATATGCCTTTGGCACAGGTCATGATCCCATGGTCCTGGGATCAAGCCCTTCATCAGGCTCCCTGCTCCATGGGGAGCCTGCTTTCCCTCTCTCCCTGCTTGTGCTCTCTCTCTCTCTCTGTCAAATAAATAAATAAATAAACAAATCTTAAAAAATAAGCAAAAACAACTCATCATCTGTAGAAAACTAGTAGGGATACCCTTGATGAAAAAGAAATTATGAATACCTAAAAGACAAAATAGGAGGGACACCTGAGTGGCTCAGTCATTAAGCATCTGCCTTTGACTCAGGTCATGATCCCAGGGTTCTGGGATTGAGCTCTGCATCAGGCTCCCTGCTCTGTAGAGAGCCTGCTTCTCCCTCTCCCACTCCTCCTGCTTGTACTCCCTCTCTCACTGTGGTTCTCTCTGTCAAGTAAATAAACAAAATCTTAAAAAGAAAATTAAAATAAAAAGACAAAATAGGAGGTGGAATGGATAAAAGAAGAAACTTTTGCCCCAAAATGTACAAAAGAGAATATGGTTATATATGATGTACAAGTGGACTCAGGAAAAAGGTAAGAATCCCTGAAGCAAAAAGAAAAGATTGTTGATTGGAAACAACAGCCTAGCAGTCTGATTCCTACCCCCTCACCACCACCACCATATGCAAAGAAGAAGGCAGCACTTTCATTTCTAGTAATGAAAGGCTAGGTAACTATGTTATTTGGTCCAACACTCACACTGAAAACAAATAGTCCATAAATTATACAATTTTTTTTAAGATTTTATTTATTTATTTGACAGAGATCACAAGTAGACAGAGAGGCAGACAGAGAGAAAGAGGGAACCAGGCTCCCCGTTGAACAGAGAGCCCGATGTGGGGCTTGATCCCAGGACCCAGGGATCATGACCTGAGCCAAAGGCAGAAGCTTTAACCCACTGAGCCACCCAGGCACCCCAAATTATACAAACTTCTTAAATGAAACAGAGTTGAGAAGACAGTAGAGAGCTACCAGGCAAAAATGTAAGGATTGCTAGAATCCAGAGAAGTAAGCACAGAACATCTGAGCAGGGCCAGGATTTGCCTCACCTCGGTCCCAGCCCTGTACCTGAACATTAAAGCAGCTGTTACTCTAAGCCAGGCAAGCCTGGGCTTTGGTTTTAGTGGCCTCACAGAGCAAGGAAACAGAATGTAATTCTCAAGACCTGTCCAAGGTGAGGAGTCTAATAAGACTTTTTCAGCATTAACCGGGGACCGTAAAGTGCTCTACTCTTAGGATAGAGGCAACTCAGAAGTAAATCCACCCTGTCATAAGTCCAGGTATCTGCAGAGGCTTGACACTTAGTAGGATAGAGAGTAAAGGAAAAGGAAAAAATACATTCCTGAGAATTGTAGCCATAGGCTAGCCTCCCTGGAGATTTATAGCCTGGGTAATCCCAGGTACCCTGAGGCTAGAACTAGACCTAAAATAATCCTCTACTTGGTACTGCCCCAGGCACCTGACAAAAGAAAATTCATGTTCTCTCCACGGGAAAGCAACTTCATTTTAGGTCTCAATCTGAGTTCACAAGGAGACAAGGTGGGAGATTTGGGGTGGGATTTTGGCAGAGATGTAAGTTCTGCTGCAAATGGCTAGTGATAGTGAAGGAGCACCTATTCCTGGACAACTAGGTCCTGTCACATCCTAATAGCTTATCCTGCAATGCCCACAAAGTTGCTGGTGAAGCTGAGGTGATTGTTATAGCATTCAGAGACCAATTAAGATGGGAAATTCAAGTCCAACATGAGGAAAACTGACACCACAGAAAAGAAAAGTGTCAGCCTACACACAAAAACACACACATGTGCAACACCATAATACCTGAGGAAACAGAACAAGTAGAGGAGACAACTGTAGTTTTTTTTTTTTAAGATTTTTATTTATTTTTAAGATTTTTATTTATTTATTTATTTGACAGAGAGAAAGCACAAGTAGATGGAGAGGCAGGCAGAGAGAGAGAGAGAGAGAGGGAAGCAGGCTCCCTACCGAGCAGAGAGCCCGATGCAGGACTCAATCCCAGGACACTGAGATCATGACCTGAGCCGAAGGCAGCAGCTCAACCCACTGAGCCACCCAGGCGCCCCCAGCTGTAGCCTTCAAAACATAAAATGATTCTCATAAGATGTATTTAGAGATGTTATTGTAGCCTTAAAAGATGAGCTATTTTGGAAATGAAATGAATTATATGATAGTAAAAATAAAAACCTCAAGGCTGGATACCAACATTGATGGAGCTGAAGAGCAACCCAGAGGCTCAAAAATCAAACTGAGAAATACTCTTATAAGCACAGTGCAAATGGGTAGAGAGATGACACATGAAATAAAGGGTCAAGGACATGGGGGATGCATGCAAAAGTTACAAATTCACATAAGGGGGTCTCCAGAAGGAGAAAATAGAAGAACTGAAAGGAAGAGATAAATAAACTAAATAAAATTCCCCGGATCATGAAAAGACCTTTTTTTAAGAATCTTTAGATTAAGTTCCATTGAGTGCCAAGTGAGAAGATGGAGAAAAAATGTACACTTAGGAAATGATGGTAAAATTTCAGTACTTTGTGGATAATCAGAAAATCCTGAAAGCTTCTAAAGAGAAAAAAATACAGGGGTACCTGGGTGGCTCAGTCAGTTAAGCGTCTTCTGCCTTTGACTCGGGTCATGATCCTAGGGTCCTTAAGATCAAGCCCCACCTCAGACTCTGTACTCAGCAGTGAGTCAACTTCTCCCTCTGCCTCGGTGCTCTCTCATGCTCTCTCATGCTTCCTCATGCTCTCTCATGCTCTCTCTCAAGTAAATAAATAAAATCTTTTAAAAAGAGAAAAAGTACATTATTTGCAAGGTGAAATGTAGTATGTTGACTTCAAATTCATTAGCAACATTGTGTATAAAAAGATACTGGAGAAATATTTTCTAAGTACTGAGGTGAAATGATTTTGAATCTAGAATTACATAATCTGACAAACCGTTAAAAAGTGTAATGGCAAAATAAGACATTTTCAAACATGAATATATTCAGAAAATTTATCATCCACAAATCCTAACTGAAATATTCACTGGAAAATATGATCCAGCAAAATAAAACAGAAGTTCAAGAGGAACACTAAAAATTAGTGGTAGTCAAAGAAACCTTTAAAACATGATTAATCTACGTAAATGTCTTTTTTAATTTTAAAAAAATTAACAATCATTCATTTTTTAAATTCCCTTTCACGAGGGAACTCTCTTATACTGTTGGTGGGAATGCAAACTGGTGCAGCCACTTTGGAAAACAGTATGGAGGTTCCTAAAAATAGAACTACCCTATGATCCAGCAATTGTACTACTAGGTATTTACCCAAAGAATACAAAACTACTGATTAGAAGGGATACATGCACCCCAAGTTTATAGCAGCATTATCAACAATAGCCAAATTATGGAAAGAGCCCAGATGTCCATAAACTGATGAATGGATAAAGAAGATGTGAGATAGATATATATATAGAGAGAGAGATAGATAGATAGATATACACACACACAACGGAATATTAGCTAAAAAAAAGAATGAAATCCTGGCTTTTGCAATGATGTGGATGGAGCTAGAGAGTATTATGCTAAGCAAAATAAGTCAGAGAGGGACAAGCACCATACAATTTCATTTATATGTGGAATTTAAGAAACAAAACAGATGAACATGGGGGAAGAAAAAGAGGCAAACCAGAAAACAGACTCTCAGCTATAGAGAACAAACTGAGGGCTGCTGGAGGGGAGGTGGCGGTGGGGTGGGTTAAATGAGTGGTGGGTGGTAAGGAGGGCACTTGTGATGAGCGCTGGGTATTATATGTAAGCGATGAATAGCTGAATTCTACAGCTAAAACTAATATTATACTGTATGTGAACTAATTTAAATAAAAACTTGAAAAAAGAAAAAATCCCTTTCACAGTAGCAACAGAAATTTAAAAATAGCTAGGAATAAATTTATTAAAAATTAAACAAGGCATATATGAGTAATAAAAATGAAAATTTTCTGAAGAGCATTAAACAGAAAACTGAATAAATTAAGGCTATGCACCTCAATGAATCTCAGTATTGTAAATATGCCAGGTAAATCTAATGTAGTCCCAGTGAAAATATCAACACATTTTTTTTTTTAAAGATTTTATTCATTTGTCGAGAGAGAGAGTACACACAAGCAGGCAGAGAGGCAGGCAGAGAGAGAGGAGGAAGCAGGCTCCCTGCCGAGCAAGGAGCCCAATGCAGGGTGATCCCAGGGCCCCAGGATCATGACTTGAGCCAAAGGCAGTGGCTCAACCAACTGAGCCACCCAGGCGTCCCCACATTTCTTAAATGAATCTGACAACTTATTCTAAAATTCATCTGGAAAGAAATTGTACTAGAATTCCCAAGGTAAGGGGTTTTTTTTTTTTTTCCTCAAGATTTTATCTATTTATTTACTTATTAGAGAGAGAGAGAAAAGGGAGAAGCAGAGGGGGAGGGGACAAATCCCAACAACCCCAAGCTGAAATCAAGAGTTGGATGCTTAACTGACTAAGCCACCCATTCACCCCTTCCAAGATAAGTTTTTTAAAAAGGGAGCCAGGGGGCACCTGGGTGGCTCAGTGGGTTAAGCCTCTGCCTTCGGCTCAGGCCATGATCTCCGGGTCCTGGGATCCAGCCCCGTATCAGGCTCTCTGCTCAGCAGGGAGCCTGCTTCCTCCTCTCTCTGCCTGCCTCTCTGCCTACTTGTGATCTCTGTCTGTCAAATGAATAAATAAAATCTTTAAAAATAATAATAATAATAATTTAAAAAATAAAAGAGGAACCAGAAAGGTGTATGTGGGTGGGTTCTTGTCTATCTGCACAGAGAAGTTCTTGCTCTATCAAGTAGTAAAATATGCAATTTAAAAATCTATAGTAATTAGGGTATTGCCAGAAGAATAGACAAATGCATCAAGAAAATAGAGTTTAAAAATGAAACAATGTACAAATGAGAATTTAATACCTGAAAGGAGGCTTCTAAATGCAGTGGGTAAAAGGAGGACTATAATGAATGCTAGTGTCAAGTTGTCTGTTTATTAGGAAAAGTCAAATTTCACTTCATACCAATCAAAAAAACCAAGTCCAGATGGATTAAAAACATAAACAGTAGAAGGAAAACTATAAAAAATAGGAAAATATGTATTCAAGTGATTGATAAGACCTTGAACAAGACACACATGCACATACAGACACACACATATACACACAAAGGTTATAAGTGAAGAAAAGATAGTTTTGACTACATTTGATTTTAAAACAACTCTGCTTCAAAGGATACCATAACCAGTTAAAAAACTAATAACAGACTGAAAAATGTATCTATATATAAACACCAATCCAATAATATCCAGAATTTATTTTAAAGCTCCTAAAGATCTTTTCTTAAAAGCCTAATAGAAATATGGGAAAATATAGAACAGTTCATTCCTTGAAGAGGAAAATACAAATGCCCCTCAAAGTGACCTTGCCAGTAATCAAAATTAACAGTGGAATGTCCTTTGTCCTGTGGTGCCTGTGTGTCTCAGTTGGGGAAACGTCTGCCTTCAGGTTGGGTCATGATCTCAGGGTCCTGGGATCAGCCCCTCATGAGTCTCCCACCTCAGAGGGGAGTCTGCTTCTCCTGCTCCCTTTCCCCCTTCCCCCGACTCATACATGCTCTCTTGTGCACTCTCTCTCTCAGATAAATAAATGAAACCTAAAAAAAAGAAAGAAAGAAATACTAGTTTATCCTAATAAATTTGCAAAAATTGAAAAGTTGGTTAGGGTGAGGAATGATTCATACTCTAATAAACCATGTGTGGAAGTATAAATCAGTGGCTTTTCTGGGAATTTTCTATTTATTAAAATTTATATTGGGCATACTACTTCTCAGGTAACCAAATCTATTTCTCATTGTTTACTCTGGCAAACCCATATATATGTTTCACAGGAAACATGTTCAAGATTATCCATTACAGTATTATTTGTAATAGCAAAGTAATTGAAAATGTTATAAATGTCTATCCATTAAATGATTAAATGTAACACCATTGTAGGGATGACTCCCTTCCAACCCTAAAATTCTGGATTTTATCTTATAGCATGTCAGAATTCCTCAAGATCATACAGATTAACAAAGAATTCCTACACGTAAACTAATGCCTTATCTTCACATTCAATAAATGTTGGACCTCACGCATTTGGAGTATCAAAGCTACTATAACACATACATAATATCCTACAAATATATTTTCATACTTCTATGAAAATATAGCAAAATACATAAAACTAAGGGATTTTCAATATGGTTATTTCCTTGGGTTGATTAACTTAGTAGTACCAAGTAAAATATCTGAACTTTTTCAGTTTTAATTCTCACCACATTAATTATTTAAGGAGTACTTTTAATCACCTCAAGTTATATTGTTGTAATTTCGGGTAATGCTATATAATGCCAAAGACATTTAGATCACTAGAGAAAACAAGACATGGTAAGCATAAATGCCTTGACCAAGATCAGTTAGTATATCCACTTACAAAGAGAATTAATACTAGAATTAAAGACTTCTGAATCCTATTTTCTTGCTCCACTGATAATTCATGTTTCTTTACCTTTCAGAGAGACACTGATAATGAAAAGATATGAGAGCTAAAAGCTGCAAGAGTTCTAAACCTGCTTTGAAACTCATTCTTATAATACTCAAATCATTTATATCAGGTTCCCAAAGCAATTGATCAGTTACTTCTCTGGATTCAATCAATCAAATACATAAGCATTACAAACATGAAGTTAAAAGCACCTTCAACTTAGTCTGCCTATTCCCAAATTTGTAAATTTGTAATGGTGGAGCAGAATGGATGAGAAATTCATTAGTGCAGCTAGGAAAAAAAAAAGAATGATAATATTACATTCAAGTGTCATCTTTGTTTATGAACAACAGAATCTTATATAAAGATGTAAAAATAATATAACTTCATGAATAGAACCACTTAATTCAGACTTTTTGCAATGATGAAGCACAGCAATAATGAAGGTTTTTTAAAAGATGAAAACCCTTATTTTGTTTTAAAAAAATTGTCTTTGTGGGGGCGCCTGGGTGTCTCAGTGGCTTAAAGCCTCTGCCTTCGGCTCAGGTCATGATCTCAGAGTCCTGGGATCGAGCTCCACATCGGGCTCTCTGCTCGGCAGGGAGCCTGCTTCCTCCTCTCTCTCTGCCTGCCTCTCTGCCTACTTGTGATCTCTCACTGTCAAATAAATAAATAAAAACCTTTTAAAAAATTGTCTTTTTGGCTATATAATTAAATTTGACAATTCCAAACCTGAGATTCTCTTTAGACTAAGTTTTCAGTACTAACTTAAAAAGCAGTTTGGTTGAGTTTTAGATCCAAAAGCAGAATTATATGCTGTGTTATAATAAAAGTATTTATTCGACCATCAGTTTTAATTAAGACACTATGCAGGGAGCTATGAGTGAAGTTAAAAAACAGGGAAGTGGTCTCTGCAATTGGAGATCTTACAGTCCATAGAGTAAAATTTAATATATGATTGAGGTGCTAACCTGAATGACACAGAGCACAAGTCCTGAAGAAGTTCCAAAAAGGGAGAGATTACTTACAGCTGAAATATCTAGGGAAACCTGTAGGTAGGGAGGCAAATTTATTTAGTCATTTTAACAAGTATGTTTTACAAATCTATTATGAGACAAGAACAATGCTGGCACCAGGCCCCAGTGTTGAACCATGACAAACATGTGCTGAAAAGCTGAATAAAATTTGGATATTAAGGGAAGAAAGAGAAAACATTCCAATTTAGAAGTACACAGATAAAGGACATGGATGTAAGAATGAGTGGAGCATATGGGGTGGCAGGATACCACCACTTGAATAAGAACCGAGTATAAGAAAAAATAAATTGGTTTTAAAAAGTAGGGTCAGATCATTGAGAACCTTACATTTCTAGGCAGAGGAAACTAAAAGAAGAATTACTAAATGCCTCGTCACGTCAGTCATTTTTAAAGCCACGATCTCAGTCAGTTAATTGGCTGCCTCCAGCTCAGGTCGTGGTCCGAGGGTTCTGGGATGGAGGCCCACGTCGGGCTCCCTGCTCAATAGAGAGCCTGCTTTTCCCTCTCCCTCAGCCTGCTGCTCTGCCTACTTGTGTTCTCTATCTCTCTGTCAAATAAATAAATAAATAAATAAATCTTAAAAAAAAAAAACCCAAATGTATTTATTGGTCTAGTAAGTTATTGCAATATGCTTTTTTCATTAGTGCAGTTCTTTTATTATAAATGGCAATTTCCTTTTTATCTTTGGAGACTTTGATAATGTCCAAAATGGTCTAATTATATAGAGGTAATGACTGTAAATTATTCTCCTTTTTTTTAGATTTTATTTATTTATTTATTTGAGAATGAGGGTTTAAGTGAGAGAGAGAAAGGAAGTGAGAGAAAAAGCACACACTGGGGGAAGAGCAAAAGCAGACTCCCCCCAGAATCTATGGGATTATTAGCCCTATTTTAAAAATTCCAGTCTGCTTTAGATTTAGTAAGAGTAACCAGGGAAAGGATTTTGAAGGGAAGGTGGTAGGTACAGCAGTTATCAGAATGAGAAAAAGCCAAAGAGCAGGTAAAATTCAGTAGGAGATTTTTCTTCCAGGGTTTACACCATATAGTTTCTTAATTTTATTTCAATAAGGAAAGTGCTTTTCTCACAGATGCTATTACCACTTGCTGTTAAAAGGTTTTTGGAGAAAAGAAGGGAACTGACATTTATTATTTAGCTGCCATGTGTTTAACAAACATCAAAAACTACACTTTAATTCTGTTCTTTCTTCACATCCACTCCAAGAGATAGGTACAGTATTGCTATTCCCATTTTCTAAAAAACTGAGGTTCAGAGAAGTTAAATAACTTATCCAAGGTCACATGGCTAAGTAAGGAGACATGAAGTGTTATTTCTGAATACCAGACTTAATGATGTCCAAACTAAGTATCTCACAAGCCAAATAATAAATGTCCTAAAATCATAGTTGTTTTTTATTGGAAATTTTGATAGATAACTTCTAGTCCACTCAATAGAAATTGTTAAAATTAAAGAAAATAAAAAAGAAAACTTTCAAATAGTAATTAGCAACTAGTGAAACAGATTATTGGTATTTGAAAAATACTTATAAATGTGGAGTTAAACCTGACCGAAGAGAAAACTGGAAGTCAACATAGGGAATTAGTGTTTGTACAGTAAGCAACAGGGACTTAACAGGTTTTTAAGTAGATGTGTGCCTTGCTGGAAACAGTACTCAGGGAAAATTATTCTGAGGGTAGATGTAAATTAGATTAAAATTAGAGCAATCATGATTAAATCTGTTAGGAGGCTGTTGTAAGAATGTAGGCATGAAATGATGAGGGTCTGATTTATGCAGTTTTGCACAGGAAACTAAAAACTCACCCCTACAGAAATCCCTTTGGCAAAATTTTCTCTGGAACCCTGTAGGCGCAAACTCACTCTTTTTACTCCTACATCTCCCCCGTTGTGTGCCCACTTCTGGTGACTTAGATTCATCTACACACTTCTATCCCCAGTCTGACCTGCTCCCATGATTTTAGTCCCAGTTTTTGGAACCAACATTGTTGCCAGATTTGTCTCTTACCGTGTGTCTCACCTCTGCCAACCTGGAGTTAATGTATATCAAGACTTTCATGAGAAGCATGATCTGAAAAGAATTGTCATCAAGACAAATATTCTGGGATATTATTTTCCTCGAATCCTCCTCTCAGTGCTATGAGTATATTATATGTTATTTATTTTGGCATAATTTATTGGCCTTTTGTAGCTTCTGAGAACTGAGAGTTCTATCCAAGAAGTCCTAGTTGGCTGAAGAAGCAGACAGGTTTTCAGACAGCAACTGCTGCATATTAACCCAAAACTTAGTGGTTTGAAACAGCAATCTCATAATTCTCTGTGGTTTGACTGGGTGATTTTTCTGAGGTCTCACCAGGGCTCGCTCATGAAGGTTCACTCAGCTGGTGGTCAGTTGAGACAGCCGGGCCTCTCTTCTCTCCACTATTACCTGTGGCTTCTTAAGGGCATGGTGGTCTCAGGGCATTGTTCCAAGAGGGTAAAAGAAACTGAAAGGATTAAAGACTAGCCTTGGAAGTTGAACAATGTCATCTGCCACATTTCTGTTAGCCAAAGAACGTTACAGGGGCAGCCCATTGAAAGAGCAGGGAAAATAGTCTCCATCTCTTGATGAGAGAATTAGGCAGAGTCACACTGTAAAGGGGTATGAACATAGTAGTTGTGACTTATGGGGGCCATTCTTATTACAGTGTACTGCAGTCTACTCTCAGGCCCCAATGATTCATGTGGGACTCTCAGGTCCCACATGATTCTCCCCCTTCTAATATTGCCCAAGACTCATGCAATCATAGCATTAGGCTCAGAATCTATAATCTCATAATCTGCATCAGGTCAAGATGTCAGTGAGGCTCCTTGAATTATTCTTAGTTTCAGACTCCTATGAAATAAAAGGACAAGTTATCTTCCATGCCCTCATATACCCAATGTGTATCAGAGAAGTAGAAAACCACACTACACTACACACTGCTGTCTGAAAAATGGGAATGAGGCATGTATAACAATCACAGGTCCATGGCAATTTGGAAATCCAGCCAGGTGCATGTTGGCAGATTTCTCTGCTCCAGGGGTAGGCAATGTTCCTTGGCGAGGGCCCTGTCCTACTCTCTTGGAGTAGTTGTTTCCCTAACCTTTTATTTTCCTTGGCTCTTACACCCTCTGAACTCCTGGCTCTGACATCTGATAATCAGTACACAAATAGAGGGACAATGTTCTTCAGTTGATATTTAAAAACCTACTAGAAAGCCTTGTGCAAGATACTGTGGGTAGCAGAATGTGTTCCGCAGTAGCCAATCAAAACTTCATTTTCTTTAGGTGAAAACCTAAAAGCCTGAAGTTTAGAAAAAACATATATTGTTGTTGTGCATCTTCTGTGGGAAATAATGACCAACTACCTTTATATTCTTTTTATGTTTTAAGCTATCAAATAGTTTGTTCCTCTAGTTAGATTCTTATACGTCCTCCCTTTACACTAATTCTTTTATCTACAGTTTTATCTACACTTATCCTACCTTGGATAATTGCTCTTAGCCTTGTAATTTTCATGTTAATATCTGGCCACCGACAGCTTGATTTTCTGGTCCAGTGTATAATACAAACATTATTCCACTTAATATCCATAATTTTCTCCTCTTGCTCTAATACACATGACACTTTGTACTTTTTGTTCTGCGTCTGTATTTTCTGTGCATACTAACTCTAATTTTATTCTGTGTACTTTGGGGAGTATAACAATGGGGATATATCAAATCACATTGCTTTTTTCCACCTTTTCTAGTTGTGATAATGGAGATTAAAAATTACTAGACATTTATTGTAGCTATAATATCAGTCACATTGTCTGATTTCTAATACACAAATATAATTAGGCTAAGTAATTTGTTTGAGGAAAATGAGAGAGAGAGAAGTCATATTATAGACAAAGCATTAATAAATTCTGACTAAGTCTCTAATAATGCTTTTCACCATGGTCCTTTTAAAATGCTAATTTACATATATTATTATCTTGAAGGCATCTTAAATCCTTTAAGGAAGTAAGACTTCTTTATAATAATCGTATATATAGCCAACATTTATTAAACATAGATATGTGTTAAGTACTGTACTAAATACATAGATTATCTTATTAGATTAACAACAAATTAGTGAAATAGATACAAAAATCAAGACTAGCATGCAGACCTGTTTAATTCAAAGGCCACATGGTGGACCATTACACTATATTGATTGAAAATGAGTATGACAAATAATAATGTTCTTATTCTGGCATAATTTATTTTATATTCTGAACCTGAAAAGAGCAATCCTAATGTATATAATCTTATGAAATATGTATAATCTTTAAAATTTTTTCATATGCTTTATATTAATGCATTCATTTCAAGTTTGCCAGTTGTTTCCCTAGTTTGACAGAAGACTAAATATCGAACAACCTAGAATCAGTTTCTATAAGGTCTGGCTTACAAAGCAAACAGAAAAGACATAGAATTGTGAAGCCAAATACTAAAGTTCATCAGTGAGAAAAAGAATAAAACATATCAAATTAATAAATATAATATCAATGATTACATTAGAGCATTCATAACCTGTTCTTTTTTTTTTTTTTTAAAGATTTTATTTATTTATTTATTTGTCATAGAGAGAGAAGTGAGAGAAAGCACAGGCAGACAAGTGGCAGGCAGAGGCAGAGGGAGAAGCAGGCTCCCCGCCAAGCAAGGAGCCCGATATGGGACTCGATCCCAGGACGCTGGGATCATGACCTGAGCCGAAGGCAGCCGCTTAACCAACTGAGCCACCCAGGCGTCCCTCATAACCTGCTCTTAAAAGTATAAGCTCACAACTTTTAGAAATACAAAATTTTGACTAACCATATTTGTCTTGAGTCAAATTCTTCAGTCTATAAAGTGAACATATCAGATATTATACATGTTTTACTTTAGTAAATATGTAGGGTCATTTTTACAGTGCATCAAATCATTTTTTAGTAATTGAAAATTTATTAGTCCTACTAATGTAGTACACATGCCATGATGTGACACCGTTATACCAGGTTTTTAGAGACTTATTATTCTGAATATGTAAGTCTTTGTAAAAAATGAAATATACTGGGTGCCTGGGTGGCTCAGTGGGTTAAAGCCTCTGCCTTCTGATCAGGTCATAATCTCAGGGTCCTGGGATCCAGCCCTGCATCAGGCTCTCTGCTCAGCAGGGAGCCTGCTTCCCCCTCTCTCTCTGCTGCCTCTCTGCCTACTTGTGATCTTTGTCTGTCAAATAAATAAAGAAAATCTTTTAAAAAAAATGAAATATACCAATGACTATATGTATTCTATATGTTTTCTTTACAAAAAGATTTGTTTAAAAATGCTTATGAAAATTTTCTCATATTTCAAAATGTGATGTAATCATACTAGTCTACATTTCTCAGATATTTATATCATTCAACTATATTAATTTTTAATATCTCTCTGACACATGAATCCATGTATAAATATATAAAAGATTATATTTCTTTTTCTGTGTTTTAATATTCTTTATTAATAAATAACATTTATTTACATGGCTACATTTTAATTCATTTGTAGCTCAGAAAGTTTTCTGCTGTTGTAATTAGTCTATTTTTTGTAGAACTCTTTCATATTAAATGAATTTCAGGATGCTTGATTAAAGTATTTAGATTGGGGCGTCTGGGTGGCTCAGTGGTTAAAGCCTCTGCCTTCGGCTCAGGTCATGGTCTCAGGGTCCTGGGATCAAGCCCCACACCTGGCTCTCTGCTCAGCAGGGAGCCTGCTTCCCTCTCTCTCTCTCTGCCTGCCTCTCTGTCTACTTGTGATATCTTTCTGTCAGATAAATAAATAAAATCTTTTTTAAAAAATAAATAAAGTATTTAGATTTTCTCTGGTGTCAAGTTACATCGGAAAAATTGTCCATGAAGGAATTATTTTGTACAACATCACCAGTAACTTTAAATTTAAATTATTTTCTACTATTATTCCTAAGAGTTCTAATAGTTGTCTTGAAATAATTATCTAGTTATCTAATAGTTCTCTAAATAGTTATGAGTTTTAATAGTTATTTATTAACTATAAATAATATAGTTACTTTATTTATCTAATAAATAAAACTATTACTTACTAAATAGTTTTTTAGTAAGAAGTGATTTAGTGAAATATTAAAAAGAAAATACCTTCAATTTTATAAAAATTTTTATGTATTGCAGATATTGAAGCAGAAAAGCATAGTAAAAAGCAAAAGGAAAGAAATGTCACCACACAGGTAAATATTTTGCTAAACCATTATATTTTTCTAGTATAAAATTTAGGCTACAGTCATTAGTGTTGACAATCACCACCAAGAGCAACAATGAAAACTCCAAAAAACAAGGAAAAGGTAACCCAGCTCTCAGCAATGAGCTGTTTCACCAGAGTTCCAAGAGTGCTCAGTTCCACTCTCTGTTTCACCTAGACAGACACATTCTTCTTGTTTTTGAGATAAATACCCTATTCCAGTAGATATATGTTTTTCACACATTTTGGTACCTTGATTTATGTCATTATATTCATAATTCATATTCACAATCATGTCTTCCAGTTAGGTAATACTTTAGTCTTTGTGAAATCCCTTTGCATCATTTTATTCCTCCCAACATTTCTGTAAAGGATGTCAACTGGTTATTTTAATGGCTAGTTATTATCCCCAATTTACAAATTAGAATAACTAAGCCCATTCAGATTTAAAAGATCTTTGTATTACAAATTTCATTCATTCAACACAACGCTTACCATGTACCAAATACAGTTACTGGAATTTGGAATTTATAAAAGGTTCTGATTTTTTTTTTAAGCCTTGTGACGTCTCTGATATTGCTTAAATTTGATTTCGTGAGCTTGTGAAGGGTAAGAAAGTATCTTTGTTGTTGTGTGCTAAGGCTAGCAGTGTTTCAAATTGTAGAGCTTCTACTGGTCTTTCAGTTCCCTCAGTCATCTGATGGCAGACTTAACTGTGATGGCAGAAGTGGTGGTATAGCTCCAGGTATCACCAGCTACCATTTTCCTGCAGGAACAACAGTCAGTGCCAGATCCCCATATCTCATCTGTTCATCTTGGTTTTGTCAAAGAAGGAGCAAATGTACTTGGTGTGCTGACTTATTTCAGTGTTCTTCACCATTCTGAGGGAGGCCACCATAACAGGTCTCGTATTTTCCGATAATTTCAGCATTCTTGGTGCATTTAGCCATGTTGCACAAACTAGCTCCAAGCCCAGAGAAGCAAGAAAGTATCTTTCAATCTTTTTCTAATGCAATGCTTTCATGCTGTATGTACAGTAAGGCCAAGACTTTGGTTATAAAATGGTGGTTTCTCCATCCCCTGAACCCTTACTTTCTTTCTAATCACCTCTCATAGAGTCATGCTTCTCCAAATATTACCTTTACCTTCTCTGTGATTGAAATCTAGGTTTCTCCTGAGAACTTCCCCTGAAGCCTTCTCAAGCATTTTCTCCCACAACACAATTATGTTCATCCTAGTTGGGATGGTGGATATCCTTCCCTTTCCTTATCGCTACATTTTCATTGGGAGAATAACAGGAGATGAGGACAGAAACGTAGCTTGTGGTCTTTCTCTCCAGTTTTCAGAGATTTCGGTGTCCATGAATTCTAGCTTTTCAGTCCCATTGTTTAGATTTGTTTGCTCTAAAAACTGCACCATCTGTCTACACCCATGGTCATAATCTGGACTATGTCTTTTCCAAACTAAAAGTTTAAGCTCCAAGTCTCTGAAGACCATCTGGTACTTTCCAAGTTACTCTATCAATGCTTCAGTCCCACCATGACCTCAAATCCATGCCCTCCTTTCATTGTTCATCATTCCATTCACATCATTTCCCTTCTTACTTGCCTTAGAGTTGATGGCTACACTATTGGAACACAGTTCCTTTTTCAAAACCTTGGGAACAAATGTGTTTCAGAATCCAGGAGGTCTTTTTGTTTGTTTAATTGTGGTAAAATATACATAAAATAACTTTTATTTTAAGTGTATAGTTCATTAGTGTCAGTACATCCACATTGTTGTACAACAATCTCTGGAACTCTTTATATTGAAAAACTGAAACTCTACACCCATGAAACAATTCTCCACTGCTCCTTTCCTCCCAGGCCCCAGCAACCACCATTATAGTTTCTGTTCTATGATTTGATTACTCTTAGTATCTCATAAAAGTAGAGTCATGCAGTATTTGTCTTTTTTTTTTTTTCAGAATTTCCTTCCTTTTTAAGGCTGAATAATTTTCCATTGTATATATATGCCACATTTTGTTTACACATTTAACCATTGATGGACACTGGGTTGCTTACAACTTTTGGCTATTGTGAATAATTCTGAACATGGGTGTACAACTATCTTGATATCCTGCTTTCAATTCTTTTGGGTATAAGTACACAAGAGTCTAATTTCTCCACATTGTTACCAACACTTGTGATTTTCTATGTTGCTGGGTTGGTAGGTTTTTTTATAGTAACCATCCTAGTGGTTGTGAGGTGGTATCTCAAATCAAAATCATTTTGATTTGCACTCCCCTATTTAATGATGTTGAACATCTTTTCATGTGCTTGTTTGTTATTTATATCTTCTTTGGGAAATGTCTCCTAAGTCCTCTGCTCATTTATTTTTATTTATTTTTTTTAGAGAGGGATATATATAGAGAGAGCATGTGTACATGGGTGCACAGGGGTGAGGAGGGGCAGAGGGAAAGAGAAAATCTTAAGCAGGATCCATGCCCAGCACAGAGCCCCTCACAGGACTCTTTACAAGCCTGAGATCATGACCTGAGCCAAAATCAAGAGCCACCCAGGTACCCCTTTAAATAGAATAATTTGGCTTTTATTGTTGAATTGTAAGAGTTCTGCATATATTCTAGATATTGGCCCCTTATCAGATATATAAATTGCCAATATTTTCTCCCTTCCATGTGTTGCCTTTTCATGCTCCTGATAGTGTCCTTTGATACACAGAAGCTTTAAATTTTGATGTAGCCCAGGTTTTTTTACTTTTTGGCCAATACTTTTGGTATCATATCCAGGAAATCATCACCAAATCCAATATCAAAAAGTGTTTCTCTATGTTCTCTTCTAGGAGTTTTTATAGTTTCAGGTGTTATATTTAGGTCTTTAACCCATTTTGAGTTAACTTTTATATATAGTATATTTCATTATTTTGTATGTGAATATCCAATTTTCCCAGCCGAATTTGTTCAGACTGTCCTTTCCCCCCATTGAATGGTCTTGGCACTCTTCTTGAAGATCATTTGGCCATGTATGAAGGTTTACTGCCTAGCTCTCTGTTCTATTTCATGTCTGTCTTTATTCTATTACTACGCTGTCTTAATTTCTGTAGCTTTATTTATTTTTTTTTTAAAGATTTTATTTATTTATTTGACAGAGAGAGATCACAAGTAGGCAGAGAGGCAGGCAGAGAGAGGGAGAGGAGGATGCAGGCTCCCTGCCGAGCAGAGAGCCCGATGCGGGACTCGATCCCAGGACCCTGAGATCATGACCTGAGCCGAAGGCAGCGGCTTAACCCACTGAGCCACCCAGGCGCCCCTTTCTGTAGCTTTATTAAAAAATTTTGATATTAGGAAATGTGAGACCTACAACATTGTTTTTATCTTTCAAGATTGTTTTGGCTAGTCAGAGTCCCTCAGATTCTGGATGAATTTTGAGGAATTCTTCTATTTCTGAAAAAAAATGCCACTGGGATTTTGATAGGGATTGCATTGAATCTGTAATCACTTTGAGTACTACTATTAACATTTTATCAATATTGAATCATCCACTTCATCAACACTTGATATCTTTCTATTTGTTTTTATCTTCTTTAATTTATCTTAGCAAACTTATATAGTTTTCAATGTATGTCTTTTGCCTCCTTGGTAGGTTTATTTCTAAGCACTTAATTTTTTTAAAATTTTAAAAAAGATTTTATTTATTTGAGAGAGAGAGACAGAGAAAGTGAAAACACAAGTGGGGTGAGGGACAGAGGGAGAAGCAGACTCCCTGCTAAGCAGGGGGCCCAGTGCAAGCTCAATCCTGGGACTCCAGGATCATGACCTGAGCCAAAGGCAGATGTTTAACTGACTAAGCCACCCAGGTACCCCCTAAGTACTTTATTTTTTTAATGCTGTTTTGAATGGAATTGCTTCCTTAATTTTCTTTTAAGATTATTCATTGTTAGTATATACAAATGCAACTGACCTTTGTGTGTTGATATTGTATCTTGCAACTTTGCTAAATTTATTACTTCTAATACTTTTGTGTGGCATCTATAGAATTTTCTACATGTAAGATCATGTCATCTGAGAGCAGAGATAATTTTACTTCTTCTTTCCAATTTAGATACCTTTTATTTCTTTTTATTTGCCATTTGCTCTGGCTAGGACTTCCAGTACTGTGTTGAATAGCAGTGGTGGAGTGGCATCTTGCCTTGTTCCTTATATTAGAGGCAAAGCTTCCAGTCTTTCACTGTTAATAATGTGGTTAACTGTGGGTTTTTTATATATGGTTTTTGTTATGTTGAAGTAGTTTCTATCTGTTCCTAGTTTGTGAGTGATTTGATCATGAAATGTATTGAATTTTGTCAAATACTTTTTCTACATTAATTGAGATGATTGTGGGGGGGGGGTTCCCTCTTCAGTCTGTTAATGTGGTTATTACATTGTTCAATTTTTGTTATGTTGAAACATCCTTGCATTCCAGGAATAATTCCTACTTGATCATATTGTATAATCCTTTAATGTACTCTTAAATTCGATTTGCTAGTATTTTGTTAAAGATTTTTTCATCAATATTCATCAGGAATATTGGTCTGTAGTTTTAGTGTCCTTATCTTGCTTTGGGATCGGGGTAATACTGATCCCATAGAATGAATTGGGAAGTTCTTCTCCTCTTCAGTTTATTAGAAGAGTTTGAGGCAGAATTTGGGTAGCTTTTTTAAATTTTGGAAATACACTACTACAAACACAGACATACGTGTCATATAGGATACCTCCTATAATATACACACACAGAACTACATATCATATACTATAGAATACCTCTAGCTGAGACTGGGGGAAATACATTGTTTTCAAGCATATTATTTTTTATGCAACAAGCATATGAATATCCACATTAAATGGGATAAATAAAGAACATAAATAACTTCACATCAGATCCAGACAGGTTTTCCTACAAATTGAATCTGAGCACCAAACTATTGAAAAAATTTTGTTTTCAGATTTTGTGGATTTGGGAACCTCAGATAAGGGTTTGAGTGTCATGTAAAATCACTGCTTCATATAGACCTTCCATTTAGTTACTCCTCTTGCACTCCATCCAATTAAGTGGTGAAACCTCAACCCTGACTTAATATAGTTTTCTACCATTCAATCCCTGTACCTATCTAAAATGTGGCTGGAAATAAACACAACCAGTCTCATTTTAATTTTACAAGCCTCAAGTAGGCATTCAGTGTTTCTCTCCAAACCTGAACATATCCCTAGTCAAATTTATTGCCCCCAACTCTAAGGTTTCTATTTCATATTTCATATTTTCTCCTGTTTTCCTAAATCCAACATATCTATCCCTCACTCTTAACTGATAACTTTGCTATTTTTCTTTTAGTCATTAGTCAGTCTAAAGACTGACTTTACATCATCTCATACACTCTATCAATCTCCCAACATCTATAATCACATACGCTGTCTCAACTCAAGACACAAATTGGCTAAATGTGGCTTAGACATCTCTACTAGCATATCTAAAAGGCATTTGACACTGGACATGTTAACTACTGACCTCTTGATTTTCCTCACTCCCAAACCTGTTCTTCCCTCATGTCTCTCATACCACCAAATGGCTCCTTCATCCACAGATGCTAAAAGTCACTCTCCACTTCTTTCATACCCAACACATCAAATATCGTGGTCTTTAAAATATATCCTGAATCCAGTCACTTAACAACTCTACCACCAGCCGCCAATGTCACCCATTGAGACTCCATGGTAGTAGTCAACTCCCTAGTTCTGACTACATTCTTTTTTTTTTTCACATTTTATTTATTTATTTGACAGAGAGAGAGAGAGATCACAAGTAGGCAGAGAGGCAGGCAGAGAGAGAGGGGGGAAGCAGGCTCCCCACTGAGCAGAGAGCCCCATGCGGGGCTTGATCCCAGGACCCTGAGATCATGACCCGAGCCGTAGGCAGAGGCTTAACCCACTGAGCCACCCAGGCGCCCCCTGACTACATTCTTATGCCACTGTAGTCTCTTCACCTCAAAGTATGGGTTCCATTGTACATAGAACAAAGTCAAACTCTTCATCATGTCCTTCAGGACTTCATATAACCTGCTTTTTGCTCTTTATCTGAGCTCTGACCTTCCACATTACTCACTCCATTCCAGCCATCTTGGCCTCCATAATATGTTTAGAATCTCAACTATATCTCTACCTCAGGGTCTGTTCTTCCTTCTGCCTAGAATGATCTACCAGGTAATCAGGGGTCTCATTGCCCCCACTACACACTTTATTCAGGTATGTACTCTTATGTTTCTCCCTCAAAAAAACACAAAAAAATTTTTAAACAAAACTTTTCTTAATCATCTTTCTAAAACAGCATACTTCTTCACTTTCCAAATAAGTTTTATTATCACGTGTCATTATGTCATTATGTGTTCATTTAATTGTTCATATTTGACTTCCCTCTGGATATTGAACTTTGTGAATACAGGCCCTTTACTTTTTGCCCACTTCTGTATCTCAGAGCCTTAATTAGTCTCTAAAATATAGTAAGTGCTTGATAAATATTTGTAAATAAAAGAATATCACTGCTCAGCAATATTTGTATCAGATACAGAACAGAAACTACTCGTCAGTAACTTTAATGAAATTTATGAGAAAAAAGTGCTGAAATTAATGACAAAAAATAGTTTTCTAGGGTTTCCTTTTGATTTTAATAATCTATATATAACCTGTACCATGAATACCTAATATGGCTATGTGTTTAAATATAATTTTCTGGGATGCCTGGGTGGCTCAGTGGGTTAAGCCGCTGCCTTCAGCTCAGGTCATGATCCCAAGGTCCTGGGACCGAGTCCCACATCTGGCTCCTTGCTCAGAAGGGAGCCTGCTTCTCTTTCCGTCTCTGCCTGCTTGTGCGCTCTCTCTCTCTCTTCCTCTCTGACAAATAAATAAATAAATAAAATATTTAACTGTAACTTTCTGCTCCTTGCATGTACAAATGTAGAATATAAATATTCTAGTATGTATCAGTTCTTAATGTTCTGTCTCTTTCTTTAATTTTTTAAATTACTTTTCGGTGTACTAGAATTCATTGTTTATGCACCACACCCAGTGCTCCATGTAATACGTGCCCTCCACAATATCCACCACCATCTTAATGTTCTCTTAACTTCAGAAAAGTACCCTTATAGTGCATTTATCAATTGTCAGAAGTGTCATGCTAGCACTATATTATTAGTATTACTAATGCTATTTTATTTTTCCCCTTTCACTTTCTACTTTACCATTTTTCTACATTTTAAAAATCATCTTTGAATAGCTCTTGACTATTGTCATTTGATGCCTGTAGAAGATAGATATGCAAATACGCAATAAAATAATTAGCATTGTCTTTTCCCAAAAAAAAAAAAAAGTTTTCATTGATGAATGATTTCTTCTAAGAGTTAACTATTCCTTTAAATTACAGGTGGCTGTTGCCATATTTCTTTTTTTTTTTTTTAATTTAAAAAATACTAAAAATTTTAACTTTAAAAAAAAATTTTAAAATCTTAGGGGTATGCCTGGGTGGCTCACTTGGTTAAGTGTCTGTCTTCAGCTCAGGTCATGATCCCAGGGTCCTGGGATAGAGTGCCACATCAGTGTCCCTCCTCAGTGGAGAGCCTGTTTCTCCCTTTGCCTGCTGCTCTACCTACTTGTGCTCTGTCTCTGATAAATAAATAAATAAAATCTTTTTAAAAATTCTAGGCATAATAGGAAAAAGTATTCTAAGATTTTTTTTATATTCTTAACTGAAGATACTTTAGGCAAAATGAAAAACACTAAGACCATCACTAAAAACATCTTTGCTTCAATATAAGCACCTCATAAATAGCATCTTACAGTAAGGAAGAAAAACTACTAAAACAGTGAGATTTACAACTTCAAAAGTGACACTCTTTTTTCCAAATATATATACATTCATTTAAGACAACCTAGAAAGCTTGAATAATCTCTGATATACCTTAAATGGCTGATTAAAACCATAATTTAGGGACACTAGGATGGCTCAGTCAGTTAAGCATCTGTCTTTGGGTCAGGTCATGATCCCATGGTCCTGGGCCCAAGTCCCACAAGGGTTCCTTGCTCAGCAGGGAGCCTGCTTATCCCTCTGCCTGCCACTTCCCCTGCTTGTGCTCCCTCTCTCCCTCTCTTTCTCTTTGACAAATAAGCAAATAAAATATTTAAAAATAAATAAAACCAGGGGCGCCTGGGTGGCTCAGTGGGTTAAAGCCTCTGCCTTCGGCTCAGGTCATGATCCCAGCGTCCTGGGATCGAGCCCCGCATCAGGCTCTCTGCTCAGCAGGAGCCTGCTTTCCCCTCTCTCTGCCTGCCTCTCTGCCTACTTCTGAAGTCTGTCTGTCAAATAAATAAATAAAATCTTTAAAAATAAATAAATAAAACCATAATCCAGACAACATCAGTGTGAATTTTTGCTATGTGTAGATATTTTCACTGTCTGATGAGTGATATAAATTTTTATTGTATTTTATTTATGTATTTTAATTCCACTTTATTTGGCTGACTACCTTCTTCAATTTGACCTAGGGCAAGAGTTCCAAACTTTAGCATATATCTGAATCACCTGAAGGACTTGTTAAAACACATAGTACTGAGTTTTACCCTCAAAGTTTCTGCTTCTGTAGACCTTGAGTGGAACTGAGAATTTGCATTTCTAACTGATTCCCACGTGATGTTTGGTGTTGTCATTCCAGGGACCTTCCTCTGAGAACCAATAACCTAGGGAAACCTGAAAAGAAAATTCTTCTTTTTTTCCACATCCTCTTGCCTTTCTCCATAACTTGGCTTAACTCTGATAATGCCTGGAGCACTAATGTTCATACTCTTTAGAAATATAGTGACCTAAACATAAGATATAGAATCCACATCTGTATATCGTGGAGGAAGTAGAAATTCAATTCCTCCCTCTTGCCAAACCAAATATAGCATACTGTATTGCTCTTCCATAACCCTGTAACACCTCATTCATTGACCTAGACAAGGGCCACTAATGAGGAGGTGCTGAGCTATTCTTGTTTTGCCATTCCTATTGTCCTCACTGATGCCTTCAATAAGCGCTTACCTTCCATGTGCTCTTTTTCCAGAGAAATTTTTCAGCAGAATTTAGGGTATTACACAGTGCCAAGGAACAGTCACTATTTTGGGGCATGTGAGCCGGGAAAGAAAAAGGGACATAGTTAGTTAAGGAAAGCAAGAAAGCCTTTGTTTAGCCCTAAGGAACACAAGGCACTGACAGGCAAAAAATCCTTACCCACCAGTCCTTCTTTAACTTCTCACCTATCTCTCATTTGCAAGGAATGATACTCATTTCTCATTCCAAAGCAAACATGGCTCACACTTACTCCTCTAAGACAAAAACAAAAACAAAAACAACAATAACAAACAAACAAAAAAAACCCAGAAAACCAGTTTGGAGTCATTACCATATATAGAGTTGTGTGTCTAGTGGGATGAGATGGATTCCCTCCTCAAAAATTCACCCTCGCTCACCATTCTTCTTCATCTGTGTAATTGGAATCTCCATCCACTCAACTGGTCTCGTCAAAAGACAAGAAGTTATCTTTGACTTTGTCCTTTCTCTTATTCCTACATCTGATCCATATCCATTCCCCAGCTGCACTATTTCCAAAACATATCCTAAGTTTGCCTAAATAGTGTACCTCCATTGCTTCTGCACTTCAAATCTCATCATCCCTCACCTGGTTGACTGCAGTAGTCTCTGAACCATTCTTCTTGCTCCCTCCCACTCTTAATCCTGTGCAGTTCTGCTCCTCACATGTCAGCCAAAATGTTCTTTCTTTCTTTCTAAAATATAAATCAGGGTATGTCACTTAAAACCCTCTGGTTTCTTCCTCTTATCTCTTTAATAAAATACTTACTCTTTACCATATCCCTTGTGATGTGACCCCCTACTTCTCTCTCTCTCTTTCTCTTCTATAATTCTTCCCTTAACTCATACTCATTCAGCTACGTGGGCCTTATTCCTAGACCATACAAATTTGCCCCCACTTTAGAACATTGGTACTTACTGTTATCTCTGCCTAAAATGCTCTGCCACCTAACTATGCAGGACTGCTTTCTTGTCATTAAATTCTTGGCTTCAAAGTCACCTCTTCATGAGGCTTTTCTTGGGCATCCAGTCTAAATTAGCTATGCACCAACCCTTCCTCATCCTGTATTTCACTCTTTACAGCTCCTTGTTTTAATCTTTTCATAGCATGTATTGACACCTGATATTAACTTGTTCATTTATTTGTTTACTGGCTATTGCTTTCTCACAGACAAATGGAAGTTCCATAAGATCAGACAGATTCCCCTGTCTAATTTGCCATTCTACCTTCCAATTCCTAGTGAATGCCCAGCATAAATATACTGAATGAATGAATCACTGATTCTTACAGCTCTTAAAGAACAGATTGGTTCATTACTTGATTGTTTCATACCTGCTGCCTCCCAGAAATTATTTGAGGAGGCTATTAAAGTCCTATTAACACTAGTTGTGTTGTTGCTATTGAAAATTTGGGGGCTAACTTATATTCAGCATCAAAGACATTTCTAGCAACAGTGGGGTCCAACGATATGCTGAAATTGTTGTTTACTGTCCTTAAGTGAAATTAGTCCAGAAAAATATATAGTATAAAAATATTTTCTGCTAAAAAAATATATATTTTCTGCTAATGAAAAGGTATTTAGATATTCTGCTTAGGAGATTAAAAAACTATATTTCAATAATAATAATAATGTTTACTGATTCCCCAGGCTGAAGACATCTTAGTTCACTGATGAACAGAGCAAATTAAATAGCCAAAATATCTAGGTCCTAGTGGTTTAGAATCTGAAACAGAAAAGCAGCAACATTTATTTACATTGAGTCTGTATATAGTCAATATAATAATAATCATAATAGCTAATATTTATGGAGTATTTTCTATATACAGGGCTTTTCACATGTATTAACTTACATGATCCTCACAATAATCCAATGATTTAGGCAATATTATTACCCCCCATTTTACATTTATGTTTACTATTTGTGTTTATTTTAAACTGAGCCACAGAGGAGTTAATTAACTTGCCCACAGTTAGACACAGTTAATTAGTGGTGAGCAAAAAATACTAAGAAGGAAATATAAATGAAATTTTTAAAATTTCTAACAAATTTATTTTGGAGTATAAGTAATTATGTTGAACAATTGTGAATAAGTTATCTGTTCATATGTTAAAGTTTCTGTGTTTAAAAAGTAAACTTTTGTGTTGTTTTAAAAATAAAACTTATTAATTACCATCCGAACAAAACAATGTGAAAAACCTTAAGTCAAAGCAAAAAACCAAACAAACAAAAACAACAACAACTAAAAAAAAAAAAAACCTTAAGTCAAACCTCTAGCCTTAGCAGACAGCTTACTCTTTTAAACAGGAAGCTATTAAAAATGTATTCTGCATCCCAGTATTGTCGTTGTGTGTTTGTTTTTGCTTTCAGGCAAAGTAGAATAGAAATGCATCTAGCCATTAAAAAGCATGATCTAGCCACAAATAAATTAAGATTAAATGTACGGTAAGATAAATTCAAACTTTCTTTTCTCCAAGCCCACAGATGGTTAGTCTCACTTAGGAGAGGATGCTTCTACCTTTCCTGGGCTTTAAGAAAACAAGAGAGTTCCCCCAAATAAAGAAATCCACACATTCATTAGGATCCCCTTTACTCAAGGATTACCCTTTACATTCTACTTGAGATGAGAACTATACAAAAAATTTTATGAAGCATCTGTAATTAATTGAGCAGATAAAATGTGAAATGTATGCTCTGGAATGATCTCAGCTGGAGAGACCATAGAGCAGTGAGCTACTGCTAACCAAGAAGGGAAGGCACTGTAAGGTGGGAGGGAAGCAAGATCACTGTTGAAGAGTGGAATGGAGGGCTTTGGGTAGAAGGAATTTGAGGTAGGCCTAGGAATAGGAGTGATATTTGAGATAATAGAAAAGAGGAAGCAATGAAAACTGAATAAGCAAGAATGAGAAAGTAAGAAAGAAGCTCTTCTATTTGGGAAGCAGGGAGTAGAAGAGTTTGGTTGTGGATGTCCATGTAGGTGTGGGAGTCATTAGAAGTAAGGTTACTGTGTCATTTTTAAGCTAGACTAAGAAGAACCTTAGATTCTGTCCAATTTTGATTTTATCATGTTGTCACTGAGAACTGAGGGTTTCTGAGTTGGGCAGTGATATGTTCAAACAGATGCATAAGAAAAAATCATCCAGCCATGAATCTTCAGGAGACAGGGAGCGAAGAGGCAGGAGAGCTAGGTAAGGCATTTTTGGAACATCATGTCACTCTGATTGAGAGTTGTGGTTAATCTTTAATGGCCCTTAGGAGTTTAAAAACACTTCCCAAGCACATACGTTTAGAAACAGACTTCCATTGGGTTTACTGCTTGAAAACTAGAATATACATTATAAATCCTTCAACAGAAAATCCTGCCAGTAATACCTCTGAATACATTCAGAAACCAACCACTATCACCACTTCCCCCTACCATTTTCTTACTTCATGGCCATCAACTCTCACCCAGTTCATTTCAGCAACCTCTCTTTCCCACCCTTTCTCCAACACATAATATTCTCTATACAGCAGCCACAGTGATCTTTTTGAAATGTAAGTCAGTCATTATCGCTGTTCTACTCAGAACCCTCCAAAAGTCTGCCCTTCACACAGAACGCAGTTTAGAATCCTGATGCCAGCCTCAGAGCTCCCTCTGTCTTATTTACTACTCCCCCGCTCCCAATCTGCAGCAGCTGCACCATCTCACTACCACACTAGTATGCTCATGCCTCAGGGCCTTTGCTTTTACTGTTTCCTCTGCCAGAAGTCTTCCCTGTGGTATTTGTAGGACTAACTCTCTCCTTACCCTCATAGGGATCTATTCAAAAGTTATCAGAGAACTATACCAAATAACACCAACTTTTATCAATTCCATCCTATACCAAATAACACCAACTTTTATCAATTCCATCTGTACTCTTAACAACAACAACAACCTGCTTTTAACCATTGATTAGTTGTCTATTATCTTCCCCACCAGAACATTAGCTTTTGAGTGCAGGGAATTTTTTTTGTTTATGACGGTCTCCCCAGTTCTTAGAACAGGGCCTGAGATAAACACTTAATTAATACTTATTATTGGAATTATGTAATCTCTGGGCGCCTTCCAGGATTAGAGAAAGGCTCTCTGTCTGCTGGGCTCCCTAACACACTGGTTGGCAGTTGTTCTGCCCACTCCTACCAGGTGGGAAAGGAATCAAAACCTTGAAGCAATGGCCTCTGTAGAAGGAGGAGATAGGAGAAATGACACCAGACAATCAGAGGCATTTGCCAGACTTGTAACTGCCTCTTCGACAAAGCTGTTGACTATTTTTAAATTGAAACATTGCATTTCTTTTAATGGCAATGACATATGTTCACCCAGTTATACCAAAGAATGCTGGAGGTTCATCAAAGTCCACGTGCTCTTCTTCATGATACCCAGGTATGTTATGTTTCCATTCTCCCTGTGCATTTGGGTGATGCCATGTGATAGTTTCAGCCAATGGAAAATCAATGCCACCCTTTGCCACTTCCAGGTCTGGCCTATTGAAGAAAAAAAAAAAGGAGCAAACCAGATGAAACAAAATAAAACCCCTTTCTGTACATGATCTTCTATGTTCTTTCCCTTTCTGTCTGCTAGATTTAAATGCTCAGGGAAACCTTGAATCCACATGCTGAAACTTGGCAGAGGCTCATCCTGCCTGGGTCTCTAAACAACAGCACAGAGCAGAGCTGCCACTGACTTGAACACCCACCCATTGATTTTGAGCATTTTATACACTGGGTCTGTCTATTAACATGCAATATTGGTTACATTCTTACACTTCTAAAAAAATTTACTGCTTGTGTGAAATTCAAATTTAACTGGGCATTTTGTCTTTGTAATTGCTTAATCTGGCCACCCTTCAATAAGAAGTATCACATTTAAAGTCCTTCCATACCCACACATCAACTTGTACATGAATGTTTATAGCACCATTATTCATTTTAGCTAAAAGTTGGAAACAGCTCAAATGTCCATCAGCAGGCAAATGTATGAAGAAAATGTAGAATATCCATGTAAGGAGTATTATTCAGCCATAAAAAGAGATAAGCTGGGGCACCTGGTTGTCTCAGTGGGTTAAGCCTCTGCCTTGGGCTCTCGAGGGTCATGATCTCAGGGTACTGGGATCGAGCCCCCGCATCGGGCTCTCTGCTCAGCAGGGAGCCTGCTTCCCTCTCTCTCTCTGCCTCTCTGTCTACTTGTGATCTCTGTCAAATAAATAAGTAAAATCTTAAAAAAAAAAAAAATAAGCTGCTAACATGGGGTCAGTCTGGAAAATGTTAAGTGAAAGAAGTCAGTCACAAAAACCCATATAGTATATTATATACGATATGATTTCATTCATATGAAAATCCAGAATAGGGGACTCCATTGAGACAAAGCACAGATTAGTCGTTGTTGAGGCTGGGGGTAGGGGAAGGGGAGAATAGGAAGGCTAATAACTAAAGGATTCATGGTTTCTTCTCGAGGTGATAAAAATGTTCTAAAATTGACTGTGGTGCTAGTCACACACTTCTGTGAGTAGTCTAAACACCATTGAGCTGTACACTTTAAACGTGCAATTATACATGTATAATTACAATATGTGAATTATATCTCAATATAGCTGGTTTGCTGGGGTTTTTTTAATAAGTCCTTTCGTGACTCCATGTCTCTACAGGCTCTAACCTCTGAGCCACTGTTCAGATGCCTTTGCTACTACAGAGGAAAGCATTTTAGGCATTCCAGAAAGTGATCTTGAAAAGAGGAAGTTTAAATTGTGATACTGTATAAAAAGGCAAACAAAAAACCTTTACTCTTCTTGGAAGTAGTGGTTGACAAATAAAGGAATTTTTTTTGTCTCCAAATATAATTTTTCCTAAAAAAGTATATATATAAATTATGAACATGTATTTCCATAAAGCTTTTCAATCTTCTCTCTTAAAATCTTCATTATTTTCTACTACTCAAAAACAATCCTTCCAAATCTCTTTCCTTAGTTAAAATAGATTAATTATATAACTTCTGGAAAGTACTTTGGAAAACATTTTTTAAGATTTTTCTCCATACAGTGACAAGATTTTCTATACTATCTACCAGTATATATTCTATACTATCTCTATACTACCATTATAAATTTGTTGTAATGTATAAGGAATACCAACATCTTCCTTTTTTTTTAGCTCACACAATTTATATTACCATGACAACTTACCACTAGAAGGGTAAAATTGGTTAAATTCTCCTACCATTTTATTTTATTGATAACATTCAGGTTTTAATGTGTGGCTCTGAAGTTCAGATGAAAATGCAAGAGGTTTAAAAGGTTTTTATTCATAAAAGATATGAATTCTTAAAGTGAAGTGAATCATCATTTGGATTTAAAATAAGCAGGAATTAGAGTGATTGCATTAAATAGTATTTATGAGATGAACAGATAAAATTTTCATCTTCTTGTATCATTTTGAAAAGTTACCCATGAAAAAATGAGCAAAAATCTTTTCTTTTGTAGGTATCAGTGAACGAACTCAAACAATTTTTATCACACATATTGGAACGAAGAAAATTGATTAAAGTGATCTATCAAAGAGAAAATGCTTTAGGAAAAAAGAAGATTCAACGTAAATTAAGAATAAAAGGAATTCAAAATAAAGATATCTCAAAAAGAAATACAAATCATTGTAAGTAGGAGCACCTGGGTGACTCAGTCAGTCTTGAAACCAAGAGTATTTGACTCTTGGTTTCAGCTTAGATCATGATCTTGGGGTCCTCATATCAAGCCTCAGGGCTCAACACGGAGTCTGCTTAAGGATTCTCTGCCTCTCTCTCCAAACTCTCTCTCCCTCTCTCTCTCAAATAAATAAGAAAATCTTTTTAAAAAATTATTATAGGTAGAATTCCCTCTACCATGTAAATTAAAAACGACTTCATGTAATCTAAAATAAAATTTTAGAGCTACTTTCTGAAAAGTGTTAGAATATAGTCATAAATATTCATACACACAAAAGCTTTAAATTTTGTCAGCTTCTTTTAGATTCAGAATTTGTTCTGATGGTAATAAGCAAGGCTGATAATTAGAACTCCTGGATAAAAAAAAAATCTCCAAAATTATGTGGATAAAGCATTTATTAGTTATTCTGCTAATAGAAACACTCAGACTTTAGACAAAACCAAAATTGATATAGTGCCATCTTTTTTTTTTTCTGGTCTAGCAATCTAGAATTCTTCCTAGTAAAGCATAGCCAGTTAGTTGATATATTTCTCTGGATGCAAGAAGGAACTAGAAAATATAAACAATGTTTTCCATAACTACTATGTATAGGAGTTAACTTGCCCTCAATTATAAAATTTAGGAATCATTTTTAGTATTTAAGTTGATATATATCTTTTATAACAGATACATATGAACTTCTACTTTATTAACATCTTATTTAAGAGAGGGAAACTTCTATGGCAGAGAAAAGTTAATGATATCAGTTTTTAATTGCATTATAAAAGTATGTAAATATCTTAAATTTATTTTAAATCTAAATCATATACATTGAAACATTCACTTGACCATTTTTTGACATAGAAATACAACTTGCCTGTTATTTAGCATTGATCTACTGAAATACTGAATACTGAAATGCTACTAGTAGCTTTTCTAATATAAACCACACTCAAATGCATCATCTATGATTTCCCAAGTCCAGTTTTTTTTTTTTTTAAGATTTTATTTATTTATTTGACAGAGAGAAATCACAAGTAGTTAGAGAGGCAGGCAGAGAGAGGAGGAAGCAGGCTCCCTGCTGAGCAGAGAGCCCGATGCGGGACTCGATCCCAGGACCCTGAGATCATGACCTGAGCCGAAGGCAGCGGCTTAACCCACTGAGCCACCCAGGTGCCCCCAAGTCCAGTTTTTAAAGAAACAAGAAACTAAAGACACTTATGGAACATTCTGTGAGCAGAATCCTTCCAGATATTTTCAGACTTTTTCCTCAGTCATTTATAGATGCTTCACCTTTAATTAAAGTGGATCATTTTTAATGGCTCTCACTGTTTTTCAATAACATTACATAGAAACACATTTTCTTTTTGCACTTATATGTAATCAGTTTACAGGTATTTAATTAAATCCTTAGTTATAATAAACAGTAAACCTGACACAGATAAGTTTGGGAACAAACACTCCTGATCTTTGGTAAGCATGCAAGGTTGGGGAACAGAAATGTACACATTTACTAAAGAGAATCCTACAATCTGCTAGCATTCAGTGTGCTGTGGACATCAGTAAATAAGTTAAGTTTGATAGAAGAAATGAAAAGGATTGATTGATTTGGCAAGTAAGGTAAGTAGAGACTGTTGAGGAAGCTTCTGCTGTCAAAAAGAGTACTATATTGTACACTTGAAACTAATATAAAACTGTATGTTAATTACGCTGGAATTTAAAAAATAAAATAAAAAATAAAAGGGAAAGTAATGCCACCCCTCAAAAAAGAACTCTTTCCCTTATGTGGAAGTGGTTATATTATACCTAAGAATAATAAATAATAAGCTATCTCTAATTAAGCATTTTCCATATTGTTTTAAGTGTTTTACCCAATTTTAAGATAGGTTCTATTATCTCTACTTTATAAGATGTGAAACCTACAGCACAGAACAATAATTTGCTTAACATCACAGAAAATATTTAGTAGGAAAACTAGGATTTGAACTGAGATGGTCTGGTGCCAAAATCCTCTAGGTTTTAACCATTATGCTGTATGCCTCTCACAAAAGTAAGCTGACAATATCAAGAAATTTTAATCTTATGCTTCTCAATATGGCTTTGAGCAAATATTGAACTATATGATAAAGATGCTGCAATTTCCTGAGCCCCAAATTTACTTGAAGGTTTAAAGGGAAGTGAATAGTTGAAAACAACTAACTTCTATAATGTATGCAATAGATTTCAAAATTCATATTTTGATATCATACCTAAGACTTCAAAAAAATGCCTTCCTTCTTTCCAGACCTCTAGAGAATATACCTGCATTCATCACAGGTTATCTAAATATCCCACAGACATTTGAGAAGCCCTGTCTTATAACAGTCATAATATCCATTTCTGAAGATTTACATAAATCAGAAAATTTTTCTTTTTAACAGAAGTACATATAGAAAGGTGATCATGACTAATAAGGGCAACAGATAGAAATTGAGAACTAAGGGATTCCAGAGGAGAGAGAGATTAGTTTTGGAACCGAAAGGACTCTTCTTTCTAGTTGATAATTTTTTATGAGATTCTTGCTTTGATATATTTTTTTTATAATCTTAATATTTTAAGACTATCTTCCTCCATATTTACTCTAAAAGACTGCTTCACTGCTCAGCTGAAGAGTTACTTGATGTATCAGGTAGAGTTCTGACAGGAAGCAAATGACACATTTAAATTGAGTCATTTGAGACAAGTTTAATAAAGGGTCTATTTCTGAAAGTGTAGACAGGATGAAAGGAAACTGCAAAGTAATCCCCAGGCTAGTAACACCAATGGCATTAGCACCCTGGGCCTGAAGGGTGACGGCTATAGTGGCTACTAGAATGCTGAGAAAGAAACCCAGAGGTATGTTGGAGGGAGCTCTCTAACAGACCTATGACCTCAGGTCAAGGGATTAAGCCAGCATGCAGCAAACCAGACTGGGCAGCCAGGGAATAAATATCACTACCTCACTCTCTTCCCTTCATACTGCCTACTGCTGCCTGTCAACCAAACCTAATCAGAAGCCCGAGGGGAAGGAAGCCCATTAGTGCAGTCCACATGGGTTAATGTCCCAGGGCATAGAGAAGGATGGAGTGGATCTAGAAAGCGAGTAAGAAGACATCCAACAAACCAGATTTTCTAGACAAGGAAAATTAGCATGAACTACAAGTATGAGGACTTTTAGCAGCATACAATAGAAGCGTAGGTATTAAAAGTAAAATTATAGGGCACCTGGGTGGCTCAGCAGGTTAAGCCTCTGCCTTCGGCTCAGGTCATGGTCTCAGGGTCCTGGGATCAGAGCCCCACATCAGGCTCTCTGCTCAGCAGGGAGCCTGCTTCCCCCTCTCTCTCTGCCTGCCTCTCTGCCTACTTGTGATCTCTCTCTCTGTCAAATAAATAAATAAAATCTTTAAAAAATAATAATAATAATAAAAATAAAAGTAAAATTACAGAACTGTAGAATTAATTAGGGAAATTTGGAGGTTATCTAGTGTAGTATTTTTCATCAGATATTTATGGCAGCTCCTGGGTAGATGCCTGTGACTAAGCTCACAGTATCATACAATGCAGCTTATGACATTATTTAATACATTTATTTCTTACAGAGTTATTAACATTAAACCAGAACTGCTTCCTTCAGTCATATTAGGTGTTAGTCTGTATTAAATTATGGCAGAGGAGTTGGACAGAACAACTCCTCTATGGACTCCTTCACTGGAGTTGTTGCCCTCCCTCTCCAAATAGTGTATCTTGTGTATATTGTTTCCAAGATCCTGTTTGTTGTTTTGGGCACCCACTCACAGTGATGATTCTTAACAAGCTTAGAGCGAATTGAAATCTTTTTCTCGCTCTAGCTGCCATCTTGCGTCCCCGCGTGTGTGCACCTAATCTCAGCTGGTCCGCCCGAGACCCCCTGAGCGCCAACCGTAGTCCCCCGCGTGGCCCCATTTCCGCTCCAACAAGATGAAAGAAACTATCATGAACCAGGAGAAACTCGCCAAACTGCAAGCACAAGTGCGCATTGGTGGGAAAGGAACTGCTCGCGGAAAGAAGAAGGTGGTTCATAGAACAGCTACAGCAGATGATAAAAAAACTTCAGTTCTCCTTAAAGAAGTTAGGGGTAAACAATATCTCTGGTATTGAAGAAGTGAATATGTTCACAAACCAAGGAACAGTGATCCACTTTAACAACCCCAAAGTTCAGGCATCGCTGGCAGCGAACACTTTCACCCTTACAGGCCATGTTGAGACAAAGCAGCTGACAGAAATGCTACCCAGTATCTTAAACCAACTTGGTGCAGACAGTCTGACTAGTTTAAGAAGACTGGCTGAAGCTCTGCCCAAACAATCTGTGGATGGAAAAGCACCACTTGCTACCGGAGAGGATGATCATGATGAAGTTCCAGATCTTGTGGAGAATTTTGATGAAGCTTCCAAGAATGAAGCAAACTGAATTGAGTAAACTTCTGAAGAAAATAAAACTTAAAGAAGTTACTGGGAGCTGCTATTTTATATTATGACTGCTTTTTAAAATTTTGTTCATGGATCTGATAAAATCTAGATCTCTAATATTTTTAAGCCCAAGCCCCTTGGACACTGCAGCTCTTTTCAGTTTTTGCTTATACACAATTCATTCTTTGCAGCTTATTAAGCTGAAGAAGCCTGGGAATAAAGTTTGAAACAAGATTAATAAAGTTCTTTGCCAAGGAAAAAATCTTTTTCTCATCCGAAAGTACTAAGCCTGGGTATTATTCAGCGTTCAACTAGAAAAAAAGAACCAGTAGAAGATATATATTAAAGGATTTATTACAAGGAATTGGCTGATTTGATTATGGTAGCTGGCTAGGCAAGTCCGAATCCAGAAGGTAGTTTGTCAAGAAGAGCAGGCTGGAACTCTCTGGAAGGAGCTGAATTTTTTCTTCTTCAGGGAAACCTCAGTACAATTCTTAAAACCTTTTAACTGATTAAATCAGGCAAACCCAGCTTATCTCCTTTACTTAAAGTCACCTGCTTGTGGGTATTAATCACATCTACAAAATACCCTCACAGCAACAAGTAGATTAGTGTTTGATTTAATAACAGGAGTGTAGCCTAGCCAAGTAGACAGATAAAATTGACAATCACAGCCAAGTATCTCCTGATCCCTATGTGTTCATCTAAATTTTTGAATCTAGGTATAAGATTTTACACCAATGTCTATTAAGTTTCATTGTGTTCACTTTGGACTATTATTCCAACCTATCGATGACATCAATTAATTCATCAGTTATTCTCTCCTAGTTTTCTGTCACTCAAAATTTTGATAAGTATACCTTCTAATCTTTTACCCAAGTTTAAATATTTCATTGTTAATTTTTTAGAAGAAAAAAATGAAAATGAGTATCACTTGTGACAAGTAGAATCTATAGATGAATATAAAGTATATTAACTATCAAAATATTAAAGTTCGCGTGTGTACCACTTTAAATTATCCCATTTACCCTTTGGGAAACAATAATGAAAGATGATGCAAATTAGCAAGTGCAGCTAATTATCTACCCAGAGAGCAGGCACTCTTACCCCCCAGAGGGTAAGAATACAGCATGTCACCATCTTCCTCTTGTCCCTTTTGCTCCCACTCATTACTGAAGGACTTCCCATTAAGGTCTCCCACAAGCACTGTCTTCTTAAGTAATCATGTGCAACCCAACTGGACTGCATATGATCAGGTGTGCATAATGATGCTCTGAATCCTCTAGACCAGGTTAAATCATGCTCATCATCTTCTGTTGGAAGGTAGATAGATATATTGTAGATTTTTAGACAGATTTCCGTCAGAGAACCATCAAAATAAAAAGGGATATGACTCATCTAATGAGAAAAAGATGATTTATATGAAACACATCTCTCAATAATGTTAGATAAAAGAAGTGTAACCATAAATAACCAATTGTTTAAAATTCTTAAAATAAATTACAATAAATTTATTTCTTAATATATTTTAGACCCATTTTTTCAAAATTTTCAATAATAGTGACTTTGCGTTTCTCACATAATTCTGCATTTTGTTTAGCTCTAAGCAGACTGCACTGTCAGACTGCCTGTATTTGAATCCTTAACTACCTGGTACCAACTGTATGACGTTGGGCAAGTTACTTAACCTCTCTGTGTCTATATCACCTCATCTGTAAAACAAGAATAATAATAGCTCCTTGCTCTTAACATCAGTTAAAAAAAAAACCTGCCTGATCCCTAAGTGGCTTATAAATGTTAGCTTTTATTTTAACTTATAATTATTAGTTTTGACAACCCCTTTTTCTAAACCATATTTCTTTCTGCTAATTTAAAGAGTTTTAGGCCATGAATTAGTCTTTGAAAATCAGAGTCCTTGTTATTACAAGTTTTGCTTAGTAGATATTTGAGGAGAAAATACTGTTCTACTTACAACACAATTTGTCTACCATTTCTTAGCACTACCACTGGAGGTGTTTATGTTTTACAGCAATGATCTAGGGACAGTGTGAATAAACTTGATTATTGTAAATCCCTGTGCTCTTATGCAAGTGCGTTTGAGTTGATTACATCTTTATCTGACTAAACTCTTTGCTGAGTCATTCTTTTTTAGATAGAATGTTATTTTTAGTAATGGATCATTATTCTTCCTCCTTATCTGGTATTGTATCTTCCTGGCACACATTAAGGGCAAATGTGAAGAGCTTTTCTGAAGCATTATTCAGAAAATCAGAAGCTGAAGTTGGTTTATATCAAATTCAGTTGAAATTAAGTAAGAAAGATACAGTGCCTGTGTAGGCAAGATTTTCTGCAAGGGAAAGAACTTCCCATTTTCATCTCTTTGTATCATTTTAATGTTGAAAGCACCTGATTTTTAATCAGACTAAAGGACGTTTATCTCCTAGCTTAATTTCTTTTTTAAAGATTTTATTTATTTATCAGAGGGAGAGAGGGGGAGAGAGCGAGCACAGGCAGACAGAATGGCAGGCAGAGGCAGAGGGAGAAGCAGGCTCCCTGCTGAGCAAGGAGCCCGATGTGGGACTCCATCCCAGGATGCTGGGATCATGACCCGAGCCGAAGGCAGCTGCTTAACCAACTGAGCCACCCAGGCGTCCCTCCTAGCTTAATTTTTAATTCCTTTAATCCTCAATGAGACTTTATGTCATTTCTGAGGTAGCTATAATTTGAGATTCAAAATCATGAATCTATTTTTCTTTTTCCTTTTGCTATTTTTAGATGATTTAAATAGTATTTGTTTAGGATTTTGTGGTGAAGCACAGAAGAGAGTAAAGAATGCAGGATAGGGCAAGGGAAGGAGCTGGGCAAAGAGAGGGTTTCAGGAGAATTTTAGGGCTTTAAGAGTGAATTGCGAGGCACCTGGGTGACTCAGTTGCTTAATTGTCAGCCTTTAGCTCAGGTCATGATCTCAGGGTCCTGGGATCAAGCCCCGTATCAGGTTCCCTGCTCGCTGGGCAGTCTACTTCTTCCACTCCCACTGCCCCTCTCCCCTGCTCTGCTCTCTCTCATTCACGCTTTCTCTCTTAAATAAATAAATAAAATCTTAAAAAAAAAAAGTGGGGTTCCTGGGTCGCTCAGTAGTTAAGCGTCTGCCTTCGGCTCAGGTTATGATCCCAGCGTCCTGGGACCTATGGAGACTTGCATCGGGTTCCCTGATCAGCGGGATGCCTGCTTCTCCCTCTCCCACTCCCCCTGCTTATGTTCCCTCTCTCTCTACCTCTCTCTTTGTCAAATAAATAAAATTTTAAAATCTTAAAAAAAAAAAAAAGTGAATTGCATTAGAGGATTTCCCCTCTTTCCATAGGCAAGGAGTTAGGCTGCCACCCTCACATCAGTAAGTTAATGGTTATATGCCACCAGTACCCTGCAGGGCTGAATGTCCATGTGAAAGACTTTGTCTTATTTGCTAGACCTTCTCAGTTCCAATAATCTTTGTTTCTATTTCTCATCAGTCATTTACCATCCACATGCAGAAGTATTTCACCAATATAATTTCAAACTCAAAAATAATTGTCTGACCAAAACCACCTTCCTGCCACTTCTGCCCCTTCTTTTTTTCCTACAAACTTGGCTTCACCTTCACAATGACCTCAGTTCCCTTTCCCACTTCCTTTTCACCTCTCTGTTCACTCCCCTCAGTATCGCTTACTCCCACAGCGAGCCTGGATCACATGGCCAAACATGACCTTCAAACCCTCATTCTTGTATTGTATTGTATTGTATTGTATTGTACTCTGCTGCATTGTATTTTAGACAGAGAGAAAAAGCATGAGCAACAAGAAGAGGCAGAGGGAGAAGCAGACTCCCCACTGAACAGGGAGCCATCATGGGGCTTAATCCCATGATCCCTGGGGTCATGACCTGAACTGAAGGCAGCTGCTTAACCAACTGAGCCACCCAGGCACCCTGGCCCTTTATTTAGGACACACCACCCCTTCTTATCGTTTCATACCCGTGGTTCATTTGTGTAGATTGCTTCCTTCAAATGGAATGCCAGTTTTGTCTTCTTGGCCTGAAAAAACACCTTTCTACCTTTCTAGAACTATCTAAAGTGTCCTTTCATTTGTGAAGATTTCTTTATCTCCCTTAGTGAGAGTAGGGTGCCTAAGGGGGCGTTTGCTGTTTGGAAGAGTCCCATCATCCATTTTACTTTTCTCACCATCCCAATTTCCTTTTGAGGAAATAAGTGTTCCCCACTGGATACATTCTTACAGGAACGTGATAAGAAGGCTTATCTTCCCTAATTAGACCCATCAGAATCATCCTGGAGTCTGGAGTAAAGAGGGGAAGATCCTAAAAGGATTGGATCTCAATCCATCCTGTAGCAGCCTCTGTCTCGGCTTCCAGAGAGCTTTGATTCCTGACCGACTCCATTGACTATGAGATTTCAACAGCCTCCCAGTAAGTTCCTTTTGCTTAAGTCAATCAGATTAGGTTTCTATTGCTTGCAAACAAACAAGGCTCCTGTACTCCCACAGTGCCTTATTACAGAGTGCCTACCATTTTACAATGGCATTGCAATTTTTGGGAAACCAGTCTGTCTTTGCTACCAGGCTGAGACCTCGTCTCCATTATCTTTGGAAATACAACATCTAGCATTGTGTCTAACACATGATAAGTGTTCAATTCATATCAGTTAAATAGACAAGTAAATGTATGAATTACAGAGAATAAGTTGTTTCCAGCTCTTTTCTTTTTCATTAATTCCTGCAGCAAACAAGTGGGCCCGTTTTTGTTGCTTCTATTCCTTATCAATAAGAGGATTCTTTTCTTTCTTTTTTTTTAAAAAGATTTTATTTATTTATTTGACAGAGAGAGATCACAAGTAGACAGAGAGGCAGGCAGAGAGAGAGAGAGAGAGAGAGAAGCAGGCTCCCTGCTGAGCAGAGAGCCTGATGCGGGCCTCAATCCCAGGACCCTGAGATCATGACCTGAGCCGAAGGCAGCGGCTTAACCCACTCAGCCACCCAGATGCCCTCTTTTCTTTTTTTTTCAATAAGAGGATTCTTCTTCATGAATTCTACAACAACAAGGAACAGGGATTAAGGAATAGATTTGATTAGAGAAATTTACAGTAGGAGGGTCTGCAAGAAAAGGCATAGCATCCCAGTTCTTCCATCATCTCACAGAGAGGTGTGCTGGGTTTGAGGATTGCTGGACACATGGAAGGCCTGCCTACTAAACTGCCTACCTTGAGTATAATCATGAGAAAGTTACCTTGTCAGAGGTGGGCTACTTAGGTACCCAGCTGCCTGGGAAAGTCAGATGTCCAGCACCTGGAAATATTGGAGGACCATGGGAAATTATGGTCCTTCCTGCTTTTAAAAGATAGCCATTGATCTGATGGGAAGCTGAGCTGGGTATATCCCTCCCACAGGGAGAAGGAGCAGCTTGTTTTCCAAGCAATCCAGAGTTGGCATCTGTATTATTTTGCTAGGGGTATCATAATTAAATACCAAAGGCAAGATGGCTTAACAAGCAGAAATTTATTTTCTCACAGTTCTGAAGGCTGGAGGTCCATGATCAAAGTGTCAGCAGGTTTGGTTTCATACTGAGACTTCTCTCCTTGGTTTATGGATGGCCACCTTCTCAGTATGTCCCTACATGGCCTTTTTTTAGTGCTGTATGCCCCTGATGTCTCTTTCTCTTCTTATAAGGACATCAGTCATATTGGCTTAGGACCCCACCCTAATGACCTCATTTTAACTTAATTATCCCTTTAAAGATCTTATCTCCAAATACAGGCACATTCTGAGATGCTGGGAATTAGGACTTCACAATTCATACTGTAATAGCATCCAAGATAGTTATGAAATAATAATTAAGACTGCAGAAGTAATAATATGTCAAGAACTCTTACAAATATGTCTCTGACAAACACTGAAATACAAAGTCATCTAGTTGAAGCACTTCCCATATTTGCTGCTGTATGAAATACTCCTCTGGCACACCTACTCTGCTCTCTTTTACTCCTAAGGGTCATTCCCACCACTTTCCCAGTCAGCTTAGATCCCTTATCAGGACAGAACACAGGCATCCACTAGTTGGGTGTTCAGAGGATTCCAGATTCAGGAAGGTCCTTTAGTGCAAGCTCGGAATGGTCTCCTCAAGTCATTTCCTAACTATGCTTTCCTCAAATTTGGAAATGGTTAAACCATAAAAAGGAAATTAAAGGGCTGTCAAGATAACTTTATCTGACAGTTGAGCACTCTTATAGTAAGGAAAACTTGTATTTCAATACATTTGGGAAGCCAAAAAAAGAATTACAAATTAAAGTAAAAGCCGTGAGTAGAAATCTGTAGTGTAAATCATTTCTCATATGTATATGCATGCACAGACAACCTTTCAAAATGTATTCTTGCTCTTTGAAAGCATGGTAATAGAAGCAGTTGCTATTCCAAACACAGATTAGTAGGTTGTTCTTATTATTTTTCCTCTCTAATCATGACTATAGGTAGCATATAACTCAAAGCAAAAATTAAATGCTAAAAGTGTCTGGTGTTACTGAATTGATTGGATAACTTGAAGCATTCAAAATAATTGCAAATTAACTTTTAAGTTAAAAACATTTTTTTAATTTAAAAAAGAACAACTCTGATGGTTTGTCAGGAAGAAGAAAAACAGGAACCACTTAAAGATCTTTGTGGTCTTGTTAATGAGGCATCAAATCTCAAAATGCCTCTTTTAAAATGGTTTCAGGCATGGTTCACCTAATCAGAGATTTCACTGAGTGTCATAATGGACTTCAAGAGGCACTGTGCTCTGATGTGGAAGGTATTGGGGTGGGGGTGTACACGCTCACTCTGGGGGTAGAATGAGGGCTGTAAAGCTGACTCTTTTTCCAAATAGCTTCCCACACTGTACACTGATAACAATGGCTTGAAAACTGTAATGTGTTATACAAATGTCTGAGAAATACTATTATTGTAGCAGGTAAAATTCTATTACTTTAATTTCGTTAAATCCTAAAAAAGTAATTCTTTGTCCCCATTCCCAAAAGGCAAGTTGTTATTGGTACTCTTTCTGTGTGTTTTCCCCAAGGTCTTAGAAAGGTTGTCAGGGAGGAAGAATGAGCCTTGGGGAGAGCAAAATTTTCAGGGAGATTCTCTCCTCCAATCCTAGATGTACGCTACTTTTCTAGGAGATGCCCATTGCTCAGGTCTTCATGTTGTCTTGGAATCTTATAGTTCTAAGGTTTATGGTCAATAATCAGACAAAGGAGTCTGAGAGATGAGATCATGGTGTCTAAGATCCTTTCTTTAGGGTACACCAAGCAGTCCCTTTCTCTAGAGGCCTTGCTTCCCACTTTGTATTTGCAGAAACTTGCATCTCTTTCCCAGACTAGGATCATCTCTCTCCCTCCTACCATCAGAAGCATCTTAATATCTCCTCCAACCTCCAGACACTTTCACAGAAGACAGGAAGAGGATAATTTTTGTAGTAGCTTCCACATTCTGACTAAAGGCAAGGTGATCTTGAAATACAGAGGTTAAAAAATAAGGGGAGCGTAAAGGAGGAAACATTTTCCCTCTATTCTTCTAGGTTCTTTTGGTTGCTTTATTAATTAAATTGACATAAGACAGCTCAATGGGAGGAAAACATTTAATTTCATATATGTGTGAAACTGAGCCTTACATGCCATCTTTTTTTTTTTTTTTTTTTTTTTTTTTAAGATTCTATTCATTTACCTGACAGACAGAGATCACAAGTAAGCAGAGAGGCAGGCAGAGAGAGAGGGGGAAGCAGGCTCCCTGCTGAGCAGAGAGCCTGATGTGGGGCTCCATCCCAGGACCCTGAGATTATGACCTGAGCTAAAGGCAGAGGCTTAACCCACTGAGCCACCCAGGTGCCTGGAGCCTTATATGCCATCTTTTTTTTTTTTTTTTAAGATTTTATTTATTTATTTGACAGACAGAGATCACAAGTAGGCAGAGAAGCAGGCATAGAGAGAAGAGGAAGCAGGCTCCCTGCTGAGCAGAGAGCCTGATGCGGGACTCAATCCCAGGACCCTGGGATCATGACTGGAGCCAAAGGCAGAGGCTCTAACCCACCGAGCCACCCAGACGCCCCCTTATATGCCCTCTTGAGCTAAGAAGGAGGTAAGGGTCTGGGGCTTCAATGAGAGGGAGGATAATTCACAGGAAGATGGGAAGAGCAAATGTTTGGTATACAAATGATTGTCCTACCATGCAGAGACATTAGGGCAGAGAGGAAGTTGAATAAATATTCCCTGCCAACCTCCCCTCACCTTACCACACCTAACCCATACTCTTCATATTTATCTCCAATAATGACTCTCTTCCTGAACCAGGCTTTCTATCTAAACTCCTAGAGGCAATTAAGGAGGAAGTAAAAAGCTCTTCCTGAGTCTTTTTGGCCTTGATTGGATTCAGGTCAAAATAATCCACATGCCAAAGTGGCACATTTGGGGGAGGTTCATCTGAACCTTTTCATGAGCAAAACCCAAACTAATATGGCAGCACATTATTTTAAAAATATAAAACATACAAATAATGTTATTTTTCCTTGTTTGTCCATATATAGTAAGAAAGCAACCAAAGCAAAATTTCACAGATGAAGGAGACCAGCTGTTTAAGATGGGCATCAAGATCCTCCAGCAGTCCAAAAGCCAAAAACAAAAAGCACAGTAAGTCTTTGTCCAATTACCTAAGCCAACTTAAATTCCTGGCTAAGAAAAAAGAACAATCCAAAATCTAGTTTGTCATTAAAAGCTTATTGGGATAACAAATAAATTTATTTGCCCATAAGCTTTTCTTTTTAAAAGACTCAATTGATGTTTAAAGAATCCTAAAATTATCAGCCTAAACAAACCTAACTGAATGTGAAATTGTGGTCACACAATTAATTAATGCACAATTAAGGCACTAATCTGAGTACTCAGGCAAAAATATTCTGTTTTGAGTTTATTAGGTATTTCAAATGAAATAAGACATGTTACTTGAATTAGGTTGTTTTAGAATGCCTTTTTTGTTGTTGTTTTGTTTTGTTTTAGATTTTGCTAATTTATTTGTCAGAAAGAGAGAGAGCACAGGCAGGCAGAGGCAGAGGGAAAAGCAGACTCCCCGCTGAGCAAGGAGCCAGATGTGGGACTCCATCCCAGGACGCTGGAATCATGACCCGAGCCAAAGGCAGCTGCTCAACCGATTGAGCCACCCAGGCATCCCTAGAAGGCTTTATTCTGCCTAACTCAGCATTTGTAGGGTACTTTATGGTTTTCAAAGTTTTCATGTATGTGATTCCATTTTATCCATTTTATCCCCCAAACAGCCTTATGAGTTAAGAAGAACTTCATTTTCCCCACCTTAAAAACACTTAGGAAGAGAGATTCAAGAATGTTAAAGTGAGGTGATCACAAATACACAACTGGGAAGTAACCAGTCGTGACCACATGGTCTCACTCCATATTCATCATTTCTCTGTTCATTTGTCTGAGCACTCATTTGTCTACTTTGTCTAAAGGGGAGGCAAAAATATCTTGTCCCCCCAGTAGAGGGACACAACATGAGGTCACCCCTCAAGTCCCTAATTAAAACCTCATTGAGATCAACCCCAAGTTCTCCCATTCACTGACTGTGTAATCCCTGTGCAAGTTACTTAAGCTGCTTGTGTTCTGGATAGTACAGTTAGGCTCTTAGAACAGTGCCCGACACATAGTAAGCAGAAGATAAGCATTTGTCTTTATCTCTAGCCCTCTAAATGGTAAGCAGAAGGTATGGGAGAGAAGAAAACAAGTGTGTCTTGAAGCAGTAACAAAAAGAATGGGCTCCGGACCTCCAACAAGGAGACAACTTTTGTTTGCACACAGATCAGGCATAGCTGCTCTGGGGGAAGCATCCTAGTGCTGTGGTAGGTGTCCTAGGCAGGGCAGCAGCAGAGTTCCTGAATTCTTTCTTAAAGCTCAAACCTTCCCAGAAGAGCATAAAAGTATAGAGAATAAAGGGGCATTTCAACTATGAAGAACTTCCATTTATTAAGTGCCTTCTTTGTTCTACTTATTGTTCTGGGCAGTTATGTGTAGAATAGCATTCATTGCTCACAATGATATTATGAAGCATAAATTGTTATCCCCAAATTTCAGAGGAGGAAATAGAAGGTCAAAAATATTCTATAATTCTCCCAAAGTGACAAAAAGAAGGAAGTAAAGGAATTGGTCAGCTCTCTAAGGGAAGTTAAATTAGAAGTTCCTTATAAGAGCAGAGGAAACCATCCCCTGCAAAACCTGGGTTTCATATTGAGCATCTCTGGGGGCTGTCATGATGAGGATGGGGTTTAATCAGACCCTCAAAATATAATCCTGCCTTAGAAGGAAGTCTGCTTACTCAGGTGCTCACTGAATGGATGAGTAAGAACAGAATTCTCAACCCAGACCAGCTAGATGAAAGACCAATGAAATTCTGGAAAGGGTTAGGATTAGGTTTCAGATTAGCTGTACAGCAGATGAACTCAAGATGAGGGGCCCACTGGGTATGCCTTTTTTTTTTTAATTTTAAGATTTTTTAATTTATTTGACACAGCAAGAGAGGGAACATAAGCAGGGGGAGTGGGAGAAGAAGAAGCAGAGAGCCCTCTGAGCAGAGAGCCCAATGTGGGGCTCAATCCCAGGACCCTGAGATCATGACCTGAGCCGAAGACAGCCGCTTAATGACTGAGCCACCCAGGCACCCTTGAGTAGGCCCTTTTAAATGAAAGGAAACCCGAGATTCAGTCCAATGGGACAAAATCACTCTTGGAAGCTCCCAAGTAACTATCTACTTAACCTTCATGGGTACCTTCCCCTTTGGCTTAAAGAGTGGGGAGAAAACCCATCCATGAAAGCAGACTGCCCAGCTGTGAAGGAGCCTTTATGCCACCTAGGTGTGATTCAATCTCTGACTATTCTTGCCCAGTGTATCCTTGCCCAAGAGTGTCAGAAAAGCAGCTTTTTTTTTTTTAAGATCTTGTTTTTAAGTAATCTTTACACCCAACATGGGCCTTGAACTCACAAACCCGAGATCAAGAGTCACATATTCTACCAACTGAGTCTACCAAGTACCCCAAGAGCAGCTTGTTTCTGCCATAGCATAGGTATGTGAGAGGGTGCATAATGCTGAGTCCCCTGACCCTTCTGAGTTGACAGAGAAATGAAACAAAATCTGCTCATGGCAAGAGATTTCAGAAATTTGTGGGAAAACTGAATGAAATTTCTCCAAATATCAAGACAGTCTGCTCTTCTCTTAAGCCAGTTACACCCAGTCTAGCCATCTTGAAGATTCTGGTCAGGGTAAAGAAAAATGAACACCCTACTGACTACAGAGGAATCATTTCTCTCCCATTCATTCCTCAATCCTGTGTCCTCTTTGCTTCACCACTTCTTGTATAAGACAGAGGTGCTACTAGTACTTTTGGCTCATCCACATCCACATTGTGACCCAATTCATTCATTCATTCATTCAGCTATAAATTGTTTAACAAGTCAGTGCTGTTAGAAGTACAGATGTTAAGCAAGCATACGTCAGGGAGACACAGACTTGTCTACAGGAGTCAAGAAGCCTCAGAGATAACCAGGGTTAGCTGTCATTAAGAATTACACCCCCCACCCCCCACAACACAAGCAAAGAAGATTTGAAGATAAGCTCCTGCTCTACACCAAGTTTCTGATGAGTCCTAGAGATGCCTTTAGTCTCCTCCTTCCCTAGCACCCACCTTAGCATCCAGTACCAGATACTTTAGGAGTTACCCAGATATCTAACTGAACTTTCTTTTGAGGATCTGCTAATTCTTCCCAGTTTCTTTTACTTTTTCCCCCTTGGGGGTTACAGCCCAGATCTTAATCCTACCTAATTTACCAACAACTTTCTTCAGCGCTGGATTCTGTTTCCAGTATTCCTTATATCAGCTTGGACTTTCATGACAAGGGACGGAGGTATCCACTCCTCCCTTAAGAGTTAAAGACACCTAGATGGGTTGGTTTTACAAACTTTTGCTGCGTCCTGGGATCACTGAATGTATATACTGCTGGCTCCTGCAGCCCATCAGATTTCTCTGTCCTGGTCCATGGGTGCCCTTCTAATCCCAGCAGGCTATGTGGTTACAGCAGCAAACCATGTGGCAGAATAACTTCAGGGAGTCTGTGTCTGATTTCTAGCCTATCTCCAAATGCCAGACATTTGCATTCAATGACTTTTAGACCTTCTGTTTTATTTGCCTTCTGGTCCCTAGAATATTAGCTTGCTCTGATCATGGTTAATTTCTTGCTTGACCTCCTGGCTTCTTTTGTTCCACTGGAGTCTATTCTCGGTGTTGCCATCCAAGACCCTAAAGCCTGTGTGGATAACAGTCTGAGCCCATTCATTTCTGCTCCAGCCACCAAGAGCAAATTATTTTAGCATCAGTGTGGATAAGCAGTACATAAAGCTGAGTCTCCTGATCCTTCTGAGCAGCAAGGATAGATTTGTGTATTTGTTCCTGTATTTGAGTCAAGGTCACTGGTAGAGGTTAATGCTTTCTGTTCTTACTGCTACCAAAAAGGAAGTTATAAAAGTAAAAACAAATCCCTTGGGGCACCTGGGTGGCTCAGCCGTTAAGCGTCTGCCTTCAGCTCAGGTCATGATCCCAGAGTCCTGGGATCAAGCCCAGCATCGGGCTCCCTGCTTACTGGGAAACCTGCTTCTCCCTCTCACACTCTCCTTGCTTGTGTTCCCTCTCTCACTATCTCTCTCTCTGTCAAATAAATAAATAAAATCATTTTTAAAAATTTATTTTATAAAGTAAAAGTAAATCCCAAAAGTACTCTTTGTCTCTGACACAAGTTTTTACCTTGCAAGGCTCTCCATTACTACCTATTAGGCAGATCAGGTCCAGATGATTTCTGAGTGGGACTCAGATAATGCAGCGTAAGGCCGTCCTATGGCATCTATATTTATAATCATTAAATTCTCACACCGGTTACCCACTAATTACAGAACAATTACCATGCTATAAAACTTTGGAATTTATGCAGTAGTCCTAAAAATAATAATAATGGCAGCTAAATTTCTTGAGTGCTTGCTATGTACTTGCTAGGTCCTATGCCAAGCACTTCATGGATTATCTCATTGAATCTTCCCAACAGCCCTATGAAGTAAGGGCTATTGTTATCCCCACTCCATAGATGAGAGAGGAAAAAATAAGTTAAATAACTTGCCTGAAGCTCTCAACCTAGTAAGTGGTGGACCCAGATTTTGAACCAGACAGTCAAGACTTTAGAGCCCTAATAACCACTGGGTTTTATTTGGTTATTGTTTTTCCACACAGCCTGACTTTGCATGCTGAGGAATATGTTCTATTTTAGAAAATTACTTCAGAATATAGAGGGACTCTTGTTTTCATGATAGTAGCTTCTAGAAGCGACACTCCAATTTTGATTATTTTTTATTACGTTGTTTTATATTTCAGAGTTCATTTTTTTAAACAAATATTCATATAATGCAGGTGGTCATGGGAGAGTTCACTATGTTAGGACAAGTGTCTCAATTTTTCATTTCACTTGGTGAATAAGCTTGAGGCATGATGTATCCTATATATTTCTTCTTTTCACCAGCTTCACTATTTGCCAGATATATCTGAAATTATAATCTTAGATAAGGTAGGGCTGAAAAAAAACCTACTGACCCGTAGATGTGATGGACTTCAGCTAAACGGTATTATTAGTAGCAATAACAACTTGATCCTACTTGCTGGAAAGAAGTAGTGTGAAGGAGGGAACAGAAAAACCTTTTTTGATAATCAAACCTCTACCTTCATATTTTTGAAACAGAGCCTACGTATTCTTTGCCAAAGCAGCTGACATGGGAAACATGAAAGCTATGGAGAAAATGGCTGATGCTTTGCTATTTGGAAATTTTGGCATGCAAAACATAACAGCGGCTATCCAATTATATGAGTCCCTAGCTAAAGAAGGATCATATAAAGCCCAAAATGTGAGTTTTGAAAGAAAAATAAGCCTTACGTAGCTACATCCTAAAATAACTATAGACAAAGAATATGTGAAAGGAGTTTAGCAATAGTATTCCCATTCTACTGCATGAACCCAGACCTAGGGAAGTTACAGTAACACTGAAATCGTGGGATCAGGGAGGGGACATAGCAAGAGAACTGGGCAAATTCTTCTAGTTATATGGGTGACTGTCAGGAATGGAACAGAACTGCTCTCTAATTCAGCTTCCCATCTTATGTCCATGGGTGTGTTTAGAAATGATTTAAGAACTCTGAACCCCTAACATAATTAAATTTTACTTAAATATATTCACCTATACAAAAAAACAAACAAAAAAAACCCCACAGAGTATATCTATGACCTTACATGATGTTGCCCTGGTTTTTACATTTCACACACTTTATAAACTAAATATATTTTCTTTTCTCTTTTACTGAATGCATTTCATTTAATCCAAGAATAATGTAAGTATTTCATAGAAAATCTGGAAAACAGAAACGTACATACATACATACATTAATAAATAAATACATAAGTAAATAAAGCCCTTCACAAGCCAACCATTCTGACTCAATTATTGTTAGAACTGTTTTATATTTTTGCTTAGCTTCTTCCTCAGGCATTTCTCTTCTTACATCATCCTGATCACAATGCAAGTGCATATATCATTTTGTTTCTGGCTACTTTCACTTAATGCAATAGCAAAAGTATGTCTTCATGTTGTTAGTCTTTTTAATAAAAATATTTATTTCTGATTACAAAAGAAATTCATGCTCATGACAAAAAAAAATGTCTGAGAATTCAGAAAGTATGAAGAAAAAAATAAAAGTTGTCTGAAACTTCTCCTCCCAGAGATCATTTTTGTTATCTCTGGGAGGAAAATGCAGAAGCTAGACTTTGGAGTCAGACTGAAGTTCAAATCCATTCTGCCACTTGCTTATTGGATACCTCCTTAACGAACACCTTTCCCCTTCCACAAGAGGATCCTTTCCTACGCTCTCTGATTCTGTTTCTCTCATAATCTAATAGTAGTAAACACTTAGTGTGTTTCTAGGTAGCATTGCTTATGATTAAAATGACTTCGGATTGACAAACTTCCATCGCATTGGGGCAAACTGTAATGAACTGTAAATACTGGATCGTGGTAGTAATTCTTAGGAGAACCCTGGACACCACAGGTACGGAACCATTACTTGGGGGTTGGGGCTCCTGCACCCACCTAGTGTGCATCTCACTTCCTTGAGGCCTCATCTGAGGGACCAAAGATAGTGGACCCGGGAGAACTATCCTGGGAAACTGGGAAACTGCAGATCCTGTGCTATATCCACCTGAATAGACTGGTGGCAATTGGAACCTGTAGGAGCCCTCATGAGTCTCTGTGTTTACTTAGTTGAAACCAAAGCTAGACCAGCAAACCTCTGATCAGTGAGACAACCTTTCTAATTTTCATCTGTAGGGTTAGGTTTTATCATATATAATATACTGGATACCAGATATATCTGGTTCACAGTTGTATCTAATATTTAGCACAGTCCTTGGGACAAGAAATATACATTGATTGCTGAATCAATTAATGATGAATGATTAAATAGAATTATTGTGGGGATTGAAATAATATGTAAAGGTTAATTCCATACCTGGAACTTTTGTCATCATTCATTGTAAAGAAAGGATATAAATATTACTCTTCTAGAATTTTTCCTATTACTACATAGGATTTCTTTTTTACAAAAATGAGATCAGACTTTAATTGCTATTTCCTAATCTCTTTACTCACTTAATAATATATTATAAACAAATTACCATGTAAATATATGCAGATCAACATCGCTGTTGTATTTTTTAATTTTTATTTATTTATTTTTAAAGATTTCATTTATTTATTTGACAGAGAGAGATCACAAGTAAACGGAGAGAGAGGCAGGCAGAGAGAGAGAGAAAGAGGGAAGCAGGCTCCCTGCTGAGCAGAGAGCCAGATGCAGGACCCATCCCAGGACCCTGAGATCATGACCTGAGCCGAAGGCAGCCACTTAACCCACTGAGCCACCCAGGCGCCCCAATTTTTATTTATTTTTTTAAATTTCTTTTCAGTGTTCCAGAATTCATTGTTTATCTACCACACCCAGTGCTCCATGCAATACGTGCCCTCTACTGTTATATTTTTTAAAGATTTATTTATTGATTATTTGAGGCGGGGGAGAAGCAAAGAGGGAGCAAGAGGGAAAGAAACAGAAGTGGATTCCTCATACCGGGCTTGATCTCATGATCCTGAGTTCATGACCTGGGCCAAAATCAAGGGTCAGGTGCTCGGAATGCCTGAGTGGCTCAGTCCTTAAGTGTCTGCCTTTGGCTCAGGTCATGATCCCAGGGTCCTGTGATCTAGCCCTGTGTGGGGCTCCCCGCTTATCAGGAAACCTGCTTCTACCTCTCCCATTCCCCCGTTTGTGTTCCCTCTCTCACTGTCAAATAAATAAATAAAATCTTAAAAAAAAAAAAAAAAAAGTCAGACGCTCAACTGACCTTGCTATCTAAGCACCCCTCAATATCACCATCTTAAATATCTGTATAATTTTAATTAAGTTGTTGAATACTATTTTTTACCCCAGGGAATGTTTTTAAACTAAATACAAAACATTATATTTACAAAGGAGTAAATGGATTTATAAATGTTATAATAAAATAGGAGAGTTTTTAAACCTTCATTGTCCAAACACAAAGTTCCAAAACAAACTAAATGTTACCATCATATCCAGCACTATAAATGATATCTCAGAATTCCTTTCTTTTTTAAAAAATATTTTATTTATTTATTTGACAGAGATCACAAGTAGGCAGAGAGGCAGGCAGAGAGAGAGGAGGAAGCAGTCTCCCCACAGAGCAGAGAGCCCGATGTGGGCTTGATCCCAGGACCCTGGGATCATGACCCAAGCCAAAGGCAGAGGCTTTAGCCCACTGAGCCACCCAGGCATTCCTTTCTAAACTAGTGAACATGTGCTTTATTTTTTAGTGGAGTATTAATTAGCTAATTAAGTCAACAGTTGTTTTGTTGACACAATGTTCCAAACATAATCTAAGTTGAGGTGTAGAAAAAGATTAATAGGTTACAGTCCTTATGGGTCAATCTGAAGTATAAACACATAATTGCAGGACAATTTAGGTAGACTATAGTTATAAACTGCATTAGACACAGAAAAGAGTCTAACAGGTTCTGCCTAGAGCAGAGGAGGAAGGCTTCTAAGTAAAAGTGACATTTGTACCTAGTCTAGAATATTGGATATAGACAACATACAAGATTTATTTGTCTGTATTTGAGTAAAGTATTTGATAATAAGGTCAAAACACTACTCTCAGAAAAGAAATTCCAAATTAACAGAAATGGTACATAAAACACCTGGATTTCAGGGTCAAAGTCAGAGTATCAGTCCCCATTCTCAGATTAATGTGGGCCCATGGCATGGCCACAGACTGCACTCCAATCCCAGGTAATTGGCCATCAAATGCTTGCCATTGATTTTAAGGAGAAACAGATAGGAGAAGGTCATTAGCGGAGTGCTAATCCAGTGCTAGGAAGAATAACTCCAAATGGTTGACCACTGGCTATGTATTATCACAGCCATCTTTGTAGAGACAAGCAGGCATTGTTGGGACACTATCCCTGAAAACATACAATTACAGACAGGGGTTCTGGAATCAGAAAGCTGGACAACTAATGAGCTTCCCATCTTGTTCATTCTTTCAGTGTCATTTCTATAAACCTCAGGTTTCTCAAACCTGCAAAGGGAACTGTTGATAAGGTTACACGACTTTATAAGTTTGCTGCAAGAAGAGAATAATATCTGCACAATCCCTTAGAGATATTAAAGTACATCAGTGAATAATGTTGTATAACGATTTTAGTCCTAATGGCTTTGCTACGGAGTCAGTCAGTCCCTGGCTTTAAATCTCAGTTCCAATACTTGTGGCCTGCCCTCTCTGAATCTCAATTTCCTCATTGTAAAATGGGGATATCTGTCTGACATATGTGTGTGTTGGATCTCAGGAGGATAAGAAGATAGAATATGAGTGAGGACAAACTTATCATCTGGAAAGCTGATATTGACCTGATATGCAAAATTCAATCACACTGCCTATTGAAATGCTACAATACAACGTGGCATAAAGTCTCTGTCCCAAACACCTCCTATGCTCTCCCTGACATCCTGAACACCCTTATTCGTTACTTGGATTCCCCCTCCCCCTCATGTCCTCCCCATAAACTAGTGACCAAAGTGTTAACATCTGGATGAGCCGGGCGCCTGCAAGATCCTGGTCTAGTACTACAGCTGGATTGCTGGATTCTGTTCTGAGATTTTGCTCTCACCCCTGTCATCCCTATAGAAAAGTCTGTTTCCAATAGTAAGTCTGCTTATAGCGGACTTGTCTCCTTGTACAAGAACAACTAGTGAAAGAGATTCTGTGCTACAAACAATGCTTAATTCAATCTGTGACTAGGATGGCCACGTGCTATAATGATCAGAGCTCTCTAATAGAGAGCTAATAGGTTAACAGGCTGGGTGACCATCTTTATTCTGAGGCTGTTTGTGCCACCCTGGTATAGGAATCCTACCTGGACTCTTAAGAAATATTGCTGGAGGGATGCCTGGGTGGCTTAGTTGGTTAAGCAGCTGCCTTCGACTCAGGTCATGATCCCAGTATCCTGGGATCCAGTCCCGCATCAGGCTCCCTGCTCCATGGGGAACCTGCTTCTCTCTCTCCCTCTGCCTGCCTCTCTGCCTGCTTGTGCTCTCTCTCTCACTGTCAAATAAATAAATAAAATCTTAAAAAAAATATATTGTTGGAAACTATAAGGACAAGGTAGCAACAGCAGTGTAGCTAAAGAAGAATGGCAATGAAAAAGAGTGAGAAGGGCAGAGATAGGAAAAAATGAAGAGAATGAAGACACCTAGTTCTGGGGGGAAAGGAAGAACTGAAATACTGAAATGTAATAAATGGAGAGCCTGGAGTGCCAGAAGTCTAGTAAAGATCTGAGTTAAAGAAAAACACAAAAGAGAAGAACCCATATTATAAAGCAGCTTTGAGGGGTCAGGGGAAAATGTAATTTTCAGGTTACATATAAAGGGCAGCTGAATAAAGGGAAAGAGGCATAATTATTTCTTCCATGTACCTTGAATGGTTCATCCCACAAAATTCCAAATCAAAGGAAATTTTGATAAGGACAACAAAAACATTTAAGTTTATGAGCAGAATCCATTGTATTGATTTTCAAAGAAACTACACTTTTCTGGACTCCTGGACAGCTCTGACAGTTAAGCATCTGCCTTCAGCTCAGGTCATCCCTGGGTCCTAGGATCGAGTCCCTGAGCAGGGAGGCTGCTTCTCCCTCTGCCTGCCACTCCTCCTGCTTGTGCTCTTTCTCTCTCTCTCTCTCTGACAAATAAATAATTTTTGTTTTTAAAGAAAGAAACAATAGCTTCCAAATAATGAGAACTATTAACTAACAGAGTCGTCTTCATGGACATGGTGGAAATTGAGGAAATAGCAAACAAAACTGAGTCCTACAGTAGAGGATTCCATTAAGATATTGTGTTATACCAGCTAAACGTAGATAAATTATATATTTTTTACTTCTCTGATTCTCATTCAGGAAGCAAAAATTCAGAATTAGAAAGATTCACTCTTAATATCAATGAACAGCCTCAATTTGTCAATTTGCCAATTTGCCAAATAAGAACATAGAGTTAAACCTCATTGCTTTAAGAATCATGAAATAGGGGTGCCTGGGTGGCTCAGTGGGTTAAAACCTCTGTCTTCAGCTCGGGCCATGATCTCAGGGTCCTGGGATTGAGCCCCACATCGGGCTCTCCGCTCTGCGGGGAGCCTGTTTCTGCCTCTCTCTCTCTGCATGCCTCTCTGCCTACTTGTGATCTCTGTTTTTCAAATAAATAAATAAAATCTTAAAAAAAGACAGAATCATGAAATAAATCACCCATGTTGCATCACCATAAAATTTAATTTAGGGGGGCCTGGGTGGCTCAGTTGGTTAGGCGTCTGCCTTCAGCTTAGGTCATGATCATGGGGTCCTGAGATGAGCCCCTTGTCCAGCTCTAAGCTGAGTGAGGAGCATGCTTCTCCCTTTTCCCCTGCTTGTGCTTTCTTGCTCTCTCTCTCTCTCCCATAAATACATACAGTCTTTAAAAAAAATAATTTAATTGTGGTAATCTCTAAGTGGTGGTATTATTTGCAACTATTTTCTTTTTAAAAATACTTTATTGGGCTTTTTTCCTCTACATTTTCTATTCATGGTTATGTATTACTTTGATATCAGAAAAATCATTTAACTCAGATTCATGTATATGTTCAAAACGGTTTACTATGAATTATAAGAAAATCTATTCTATTGTTTAAAAATTATTTTAATATATTAAGGAGAATATAAGGAATTGCATATTTTTCAATGCTTTGTAATTCTAGAATAATTCTATCTAACTGGCAAAGATTCCTCATATTTTTCCTTTATTTTAGATGAGAATTTTAGAGGTGTTTTGTAGAGGGAATGTAGTTATTAGTACTGTGCTACTACTGAAAAAAATCATTTTTAGTATCAACCTAATAATCACTTTGATAATTTTAGGATTACCTGTATAGAGCATTTCATCTTGATGTTAATGTTCTTTTTATATTAAGGGTACAGATAGGATCTGAGTTGTTCATTAAGGTTGATTCACACTTTTGTTTGGTATGCGATTTGAGCTAAAAGTAATAATCTCAAATGCCTTCAAGCCTTGTGCAGTAATTAGAAGAAGAATGCTTAACCTTTTCTCTTTAACAATAATTTCCTATATAAAAAGTAAAAGGAATATTTAACTTTTAAATTATTATTATGAAACCTGAGTAAATTGCTTTGAAATATTAAAAAAAAATCGTCTATGCTAAACTCTTTCATTCAAATCCCAACTATTATAAGTTTCAAACACACCATGGCACAATTGTTGAGTTCAGAATCAAGTCTTATAAACAGATCTAATATGCGGAGCTTGACCTTTAAAAACCACTGGAAGTGTCACTGATGTCATCACTATTACACAGCTTCTCTTTCGACTTTAGCTTTTTTTTTTTTTCTGGATTAAGTGTAAACTGTGCTCTAATCCATCTCGTTTCATCTCAGCTGTATCTCCAAAGAAAGACCAAATGCCTAAAACCGCTTATGGTATAGTTAGATGACAATGTCCAAGTGTAAAGCAATAGTAAAACAATGACTATAATCAGCATATTCACTACATGAAAGCGCATATTATCTCTTGTCTTCCGTTAGTACTCAAATGAAGGAAAGGAGAGAGGAAGCAAGGGAGGAAGGAAGAAAGTTGAGCCTTCCAGAGAATTAATTCAGAATCACCCATTGTTATTTTTCAGTGAAAGAGGGAACATGCCTTTTGGGCTGGTTTTAAAACTGCTAAAATCATGGTTTCATTCCTTCCTTCTAGAATGAGCATTATACAAAGAAAATCTCCCCTCCCCTGTCACAGGATGGAAATTTAACTCCCACACCATCCACAACTCACAAATTTCTTCAACGGAATCTGGCCATAAAGTGTGATAAGCTGTGCACAAAATCATACACTTTTGGTGAAAGTATCTTAAAATACAAGCTCAACTGAATAGAATAGTATCCTCATTTTCTCATATAAAGGTCAGTATATTTGTTTGCTGTCAGGGTTTCTACATAAATAAATCACTTTCTAAGTTGAGCAGAATCAAAAATTGCTAAGAGTTGCAAGCAAAATAAAAATCTAATATTGACTAAGGAGATCCTTAAAAGGAGCCAAGTTAGCCATTTTAAATATAAACTACAAGGGTTAAAGGAGTTCCAGGATTCCAGATGCCTTCCATTTGTAATAACGCCCTTTTGGTCTACTTTCCATAGAAGGGAAACTTTGAGACTAAAGAGGACTTGGTCAAAACAGAAGATTTTTTTTTTTGAGTTTATGAATTAAATAGATTACACGAATTATAAACCACATGTTAGAGTTATTATGCTCTTGGGAACTGAACTGGGCAGTCAGTTCCCTAATTTAAAAAATGATATGGTTCTTTGTCCTTGAAATTATACTTCAAAGTTTAAGAAATTATTTCATTTTGATTGAATTATCAGACTTCTTGTATCTTTACTTTAGGGAGACACTTAACAAAGCCTTGCAGAATATTCTCGTGAACTGGAAGAAAAAATAGAAATGTGGGCTTTGATGATTGTAAATAAAGAGTAGGCTAATGGGTTGATGCCAACATGAAAGCAAGTCCCTGGCAATCTGCCACAGGATTCTGCTTATGACCCTGTGCTCTTCAAATATTTCATCATCAACTCAAGTTGAATGGCTAACACCAGATTGTTATTAATATAAAGCATGGAAAAGTGATTTACATAAGAGTGTGTGATGAACTTCTAAAAATGGTAACAGGAATTATAATCTTTGTCCTTTAGTAGAACCTTGAAAATATTAGGAACACCAAAACAGACTTTTACAGTTATGTTCTGACAAAAAATTTAGTTTTGTGATTCTGTCGAGAAGAGATGCAAGGAGAAAAAGTGAGAAAATAATGTAAATGACCTAAGTCATCATCAATAATATAGTCAATTTAGAGATAATGTGTGAAATATAAAAATTAACAGTAAGTAGTAGCAATTTATCAAGAATCATAATGGTGGTAAGTTATCAGAAGAAAACAGCTAAAATAATTTACAGTGGTTGTTTAGCATGAGAATAAAAAAATGGCGTGGAAAGGAGCAGGACATTGATGTTTATATTGTAAACCTTCAGAAGTATTAGAATTTTAATCTTTAATATGCATGTATTTTTAAATATATTAAAATTAAATTTATTTATTAACTCACACCTCAAGAAGGAACTATGTTTAAAACAAACAAACAAACAAAAAAAAACAGAAATCCTCTCCAACTAAAAAGACACCAGCATCCTTGGAAAATGTCAAATTCTGGGTGTGGAACAAGAAATGTAGAAGATGCTCTTGAAACATTTTATCTTTCAAGGTGTCCTATCAGTATGACTAGAAACTATTATATGATACAATATGATAGCAAGAATGCTGTCAGAAAATACTATGGTCATGACCAAAAGACTGAACTAACTCAGAATAGGCTCCTACTGACTAAAGATGGAAAAATTGAGCACTAAAATGAATAATTACCACAGTGGACTGAAATACCACAAATATACCTAAATTCATTAATTCATAATGATTAATAACTAAGAAGAAATGGAGTATCTCCACACTCTTTTGGCTTTTGTCAAGCACTGTGGCAATTTTTCTCTTAAAAACAGCCACAGAAGAGGCATCTGTGTGGTGTAGTTCATCAAGTGTCTGACTCTTGGTTTCAGCTCAAGTTATAATCTTAGGGTCCTGGGATTGAGCCCCACATGGCCTTGGGATTCTCTCTCCCCTCTCCTTCTTAAATAAATAAATAATCTTTTTTAAACATGGACACAGCATTATCTCTAGTCCCATATGCTATTTCAGCACCCTAACCAACATAATCAAAAAGTAGAGTCTATTTCCCCTCCACAACCTAACTGAGATTCTTTTATTTTATTTTACTTTTTATTTTTTTAAATAAACCTATAATGTATTTTTATCCCCAGGGGTACAGGTCTGTGAATCGCCAGGTTTACACATTTCCCAGCACTCATCATAGCATATACCCTCCCCAGTGTCCATATCCCCACCACCATCTCCCATCCCCCCACCCCCCAGCAACCCTCAGTCTGTTTTTTGAGATTGAATCTTTTATGGTTTGTCTCCCTCCCAATCCCACTTTCTTTCATTTTTCTTTTCCTACCCCCAACCCCCCCACATTGCATCTCCACTTCTTCATATCAAGGAGATCATATGATAGTTGTCTTTCTCCGATTGACTTATTTTGCTAAGCATAATACCCTCTAGTTCCATCCATGTCATCACAAATGGCAAGATTTCATTTCTTTTGATAGCTGCATAGTATTCCATTGTGTAGATATACCACTTCTTCTTTATGCATTCATCTGTTGATGGACATCTAGGTTCTATCCATAATTTGGCTATTGTGGACATTGCTGCTATAAACATTTGGTTGCACGTGCCCCTTCAGAGCACAACGTTTGTATCTTTAGGATATATACCCAGTAGTGCAATCACAGGGTCATAGGGTAGCTCTATTTTCAGTTTTTTGAGGAACCTCCACACGGTTTTCCAGAGTGGTTTCACCAGCTTGCATTCCCACCAACAGTGTAGGAGGGTTCCCCTCTCTCCACATCTTCACCAGCATCTGCCATTTCTTGACTTGTTAATTTTAGCCATTCTGACTGGTGTGAGGTGGTATCTCATTGTGGTTTTGATTTGTATTTCCCTGATGCAGAGTAATGTGGAGCATTTTTTCATGTGTCTGTTGGCCATCTGGATGTCTTTGCAGAAATGGCTGTTCATGTCCTCTGCCCATTTCTTGATTGGATTATTTGTTCTTTGGGTGTTGAGTTTGCTAAGCTCTTTATAGATTTTGGATACTAGCCCTTTATCTGATATGTCGTTTGCAAATATCTTCTCCCATTCTGTCAGTTGTCTTTTGGTTTTGTTAACTGTTTCCTTTGCTGTGCAAAAGCTTTTGATCTTGATGAAATCCCAATAGTTCATTTTTGCCCTTGCTTCCATTGTCTTTGGAGATGTTCCTAGGAAGAAGTTGCTGCGGTTGAGGTCGAAGAGGTTGCTCCTGTGTTCTCCTCAAGGATTTTGATGGATTCCTTTCTCACATGGAGGTCCTTCATCCATTTTGAATCTATTTTCGTGTGTGGTGTAAGGAAATAGTCCAATTTCATTTTTCTGCATGTGGCTGTCCAATTTTCCCAGCACCATTTGTTGAAGAAGCGGTCTTTTTTCCATTGGACATTCCTTCCTGCTTTGTCAAAAATTAGTTGACCATAGAGTTGAGGGTCTATTTCTGGGCTCTCTATTCTGTTCCATTGATCTATGTTTCTGTTTTTGGGCCAGTACCATGCTGTCTTGATGATGACAGCTTTGTAATAGAGCTTGAAGTCCGGAATTGTGATGCCATCAACGTTGGCTTTCTTTTTCAATATTCCTTTGGCTATTCGAGGTCTTTTCTGGTTCCATATAAACTTTAGGATTGTTTGTTCTATTTCTTTGAAAAAATGGATGGGATTTTGATAGGGATTGCATTAAACCTGTAGATTGCTTTAGATAGAATAGACATTTTCACAGTATTTGTTCTTCCAATCCAGGAGCATGGAACATTTTTCCATTTCTTTGTCTTCCTCAATTTCTTTCATGAGTATTTTATAGTTTTCTGAGTATAGATTCTTTGCCTCTTTGGTTAGGTTTATTCCTAGCTATCTTATGGTTTTGGGTCCAATTGTAAATGGGATTGACTCCTTAATTTCTCTTTCCTCTGTCTTGTTGTTAGTGTAAAAAAATGCAACTGATTTCTGGGCATCGACTTTATATCCTGACACTACTGAATTCCTATACAAGTTCTAGCAGTTTTGGAGTGGAGCCTTTTGGGTTTTTCACATAGAGTATCATATCATCTACAAAGAGTGATAGTTTGACTTCTTCTTTGCCAATTTGGATGCCTTTAATTTCTTTTTGTTGTCTGATTGCTGAGGCTAGGACTTCTAGTACTATGTTGAACAGCAGTTGTGATAACGAACATCCTTGCTGTGTTCCTGACCTTAGCGAAAAAGCTTTAAGTTTTTCTCCATTAAGAATGATATTTGCAGTGGGTTTTTCATAGATGGCTTTGATAATATTGAAGTATGTGCCTTCTATCCCTACACTTTGAAGAGTTTTAAACAGGAAGGGATGCTGTACTTTGTCAAATGCTTTTTCAGTATCTATTGAGAGTATCATATGGATCTTTTCTTTCTTTTGTTAATGTATTGTATCACATTGATTGATTTGCAGATGTTGAACCAACCTTGCAGCTCTGGAATAAATCCCCCTTGGTCGTGGTGAATAATCCTTTTAATGTACTGTTGGATCCTACTGGCCAGTATTCTGGTGAGAATTTTCGCATCTGTGTTCATCAAAGATATTGGTCTGTAGTTCTCTTTTTTGATGGGATCCTTGTCTGGTTTTGGAATCAAGGTGATGCTGGCCTCACAAAATGAGTTTGGAAGTTTTCCTTCCATTTCTATTTTTTGGAACAGTTTCAGGAGAATAGGAATTAATTCTTCTTTAAATGGTTGGTAGAATTCCCCTGGGAAGCCGTCTGGCCCTGGACTTCTGTTTGTTTGGAGATTTTTGATGACTGTTTCAATCTCCTTACTGGTTATGGGTCTGTTCAGGTTTTCTATTTCTTCCTGGTTCAGTTGTGGTAGTTTATATGTCTCTAGAAATGTATCCATTTCTTCCAGATTGTCGAATTTGTTGGTGTAGAGTTGCTCATAGTATGTTCTTATAATTGTTTGTATTTCTTTGGTGTTGGCTGTGATCTCTCCTCTTTCATTCATTTTATTTATTTGGGTCTTTTTCTTTTCTTTTTGATAAGTCTGGCCAGGGGTTTGTCAGTCTTATTAATTCTTTCAAAGACCCAGCTCCTAGTTTCGTTGATTTGTTCTATTGTTTTTTTTTAGTTTCTATTTTATTGATTTCTGCTCTCATCTTTATGATTTCTATTCTCCTGCTGGGTTTAGGCTTTCTTTGTTGCTCTTTCTCCAGCTCCTTTAAGTGTAGGGTTAAGTAGTGTATTTGAGATCTTTCTTGTTTCTTGAGAAAGGCTTGTACCGCTATATATTTTCCTCTCAGGGCTGCCTTTGTTGTGTCCCACAGATTTTGAACCATTGTGTTTTCATTATCATTTGTTTCCATGAATTTTTTCAATTCTTCTTTAATTTCCTGGTTGACCCATTCATTTTTTAGAAAGATGTTGTTTAGTCTCCATGTATTTGGGTTCTTTACAAATTTCTTTTTGTGATTGAGTTCTAGCTTCAGAGCATTGTGGTCTGAAAATATGCAGGGAATGATCCCAATCTTTTGATACTGGTTGAGACCTGATTTATGTCGCAGGATGTGATCTGGGATGTTCTAAATATATCTGTGATGTCCATCTGGTCCAGTGTGTCATTCGAGGCCTTAATTTCCTTGTTGATCTTTTGCTTAGATGATTTGTCCATTTCAGTGAGGGGAGTATTAAAGTCCCCTACTATTATTGTATTATTGTCAATGTATTTCTTTGATTTTGTTATTAATTGGTTTATATAGTTGGCTGATCCCACGTTAGGGGCATAGATATTTAAAATTGTTAGATCTTCTTGTTGGACAGACACTTTGAGTATGATATAGTGTCCTTCCTCATCTCTTATTATCGTCTTTAGCTTAAAACCTAATTGATCTGATATAAGGATTGCCACTCCAGCTTTCTTCTGATGTCCATTAGCATGGTACATTGTTTTCCACCCCCTCACTTTAAATCTGGAAGTGTCTTTGGGTCTCAAATGGGTTTATTGTAGGCAGCATATTGATGGGTTTTGGTTTTTTATTCATTCTGATACCCTGTGTCTTTTGATTGGGGCATTTAGCCCATTAACATTCAGGGTAACTATTGAGAGATATGAATTTAGTGCCATTGTATTGCCTGTAAGGTGACTCTTACTGTATATTGTCTCTATTTCCTTCTGATCTACTACTTTTAGGGTCTCTTTTTGCTTAGAGGACCCCTTTCAATATTTCCTGTAGAGCTGGTTTGGTGTTTGCAAATTCTTTCAATTTTTGTTTGTCCTGGAAGCTTTTTATCTCTCCTTCTATTTTCAATGATAGCCTAGCAGGATATAGTATTCTTGGCTGCATGTTTTTCTCATTTAGTGCTCTGAATATATCACGCCAATTCTTTCTGGCCTGCCACATCTCTGTGGATAAGTCCGCTGCCAATCTAATGTTTTTACCCTTGTATGTTACAGACTTCTTTTCCCAGGCTACTTTCAGGATTTTCTCTTTGTCGCTGAGACTTGTAAATTTTACTATCAGGTGACGAGGTGTGGACCTACTTTTATTGATTTTGAGGGGCGTTCTTAGCATCTCCTGGATTTTGATGTTTGTTCCCTTTGCCATTAGGGAAATTCTCTATAATAATTCTCTTCAATATACTTTCTGCTCCCCTCTCTCTTTCTTCTTCTTCTGGAATCCCAATTATTCTAATGTTGTGTCGTCTTATGGTGTCACTTATCTCTCAAGTTCTCTCCTCGTGGTCCAGTATTTGTTTGTCTCTCTTTTGCTCAGCTTCTTTATTCTCTGTCATTTGGTCTTCTATGTCACTAATTCTTTCTTCTGCCTCATTTATCCTAGCAGTAAGAGCCTCCATTTTTTTATTGCACCTCGTTAATAGCTTTTTTTTTTTTTCCAACTTGGTTAGATTTTAGTTATTTTATTTCTCCAGAAAGGGATTTTATCTCTCTGGAGAGTGTTTCTCTAATATCTTCTATGCCTTTTTCGAGCCTGGCTAGAACCTTGAGAATCGTCATTCTGAACTCTAGATTGTCATATTAGCAATGTCTGTATTGATTAGGTCCCCAGCCTTCAGTACTGCCTCTTGTTCTTTTTTCTGTGGTGAGGTTTTCTGCCTTGTCATTTTGTCCAGATAAGATTTGGTTTTTTATCCATTCTGATAAAATCCATTTCTCCTCCTCTGGAATTCCACTGTTCTCCTTGGTGAGTGTAGTTGGTCTTAGCTGGGTTTCTTGTTGATCTTCTGGGGGAGGGACCTGTTGTAGTGATTCTGAAGTGTCTTTGTCCCAGGCAGAATTGCACCACTCTGACCCGGGGCTGGGCTAAGTAATCCCCTCGGGTTTGCTTTAGGGACCTTTTGTTCCCTGAGCACTTTCCATAGAGTTCCAGAGGACGGGAATGAACATGGCGGCCTCCCAATCTCTGACCCGGAGGAGCCGAGAGCTCGGTGTCCTGCTCCTCAGTGCGCCCTCAGTGAAAAGCGCCCAACCGTCCACCTCTCCCTGGCCTCTGGTCGCGCTTGTAGGAAAGGGCTTATTCGGTTGCACTTGGAGAAAAGCGCCCGGTCGCTTCCATCTCTGTGGCCTCCAGCCATGCTCTGAGCTCACCCAGCCTGCGACCGGTTCAAGGTAACCCCCGAGCTGAGAGCTCTCTCCTCGGCTTTGTCGCTGTAGCCGGCTTCCCCACTCTAATACCGGCAAGCTCTGCGACACTCAGACACCCCCGGTCCTTCTGTGACCCTGCGGGATGTGGGGTCATGCTGACCCCGCATGGGCTTCCCCCTGGTTTAGCCTCTGGAGCGATGTCCCTCTGTGGAGCAGACTTTTAAAAGTACTGATTTTGTGCTCCATTGCTCCGCCACTTGCTGGGAGCTGCCCCGCCCCCCCGCCCCGCGGTCTATCTTCCCGTCACTTTGGATTCATTTCTCCGCAGGTGCTACCTTTCAGAAAGTGATCGATTTTCTGTTTCTAGAATTGTTGCTCTTCTTCTCTTCGATTTCCCATTGGATTTGTAGGTGTTCGCAATGGTTAGATAAGCTATCTAGCTGATCTCCTGCTTCCTGATGTCCTCTCAGCCTTCTACTTCTCCGCCATCTTGACTCCTCCTCCCAAACTGTGTTTTTATAGAACGCTAGTAAACATTGAGATGTTCATAGGACCCTGTGAGCACAATTTTGGAAATGCTAGGTAGAACAAAGGTCAACAAGTTTTCTCTTCGTAAGTCTTCTGAGAGTCTTTCTCATGCCTTATGAATAGGACTGATCTATCCTAAGTGAGATTCTTGACTACTTCGAACAATAAAGTTTGGTGGAAGTAATGATAGACTTCTGAGGGTAAGTCATAAAAAGTTTACAGCTCTGCCTAGCTCTTTCAGGATGCTTACTCTTGGAACTCAGCCATCATGCTGTGAGAAAACCTATACAACAGGAGAGGCCACATGAAGGTGTTCTGGCCATCAGTCTCAGCTAAGGTCTCAACCAATATCTAGCATCAACTGCCAAACATATATATGAATAAGCCTTTAGATGATACTATTCCCCAGGCTTTAAATCTTTCAAATAAGGCTCCTGTACTGTGGATCAGAGACAAAACATGCCTCCTCTACTTTGATTAAATTCTTTTTTTTTTTTAAAGATTTTATTTATTTATTTGACAGAGAGAAATCACAAGTAGACGGAGAGGCAGGCAGAGAGAGAGGGGGAGGGAAGCAGGCTCCCTGCCGAGCAGAGAGCCTGATGCAGGACCCAATCCCAGGACCCTGAGATCATGACCTGAGCCGAAGGCAGCGGCTTAACCCACTGAGCCACCCAGGCGCCCCTACTTTGATCAAATTCTTGACCCACATAACTCTTAGCAAAATAAATGGTTGTTTTATGCCACTAGGTTTTGGGATAATTTGTTTCACAGCCATAGTAAGTGGAACAAGGATACTTATATTCAAAATTAAAAGGGTAGAATTAGAATGCATGTCTCAGAAACATCTAAAGCAGAGTGCAGCAGGCATCTGTTTAGAGTAAGTTCAGATTTCTTGGCCCAGTCCACTTCCATCCCTGGGTACTAAGAGAACTCATAAATTATGTCACTGTCAAGTTGTCTATGATTCTGAGTAAGGAGGGCAGGAAAGGAGCCACAAGTTTTGGAGGATGTAAAATTCTGAAAATCACCCATAATGCTGATGAATTTAATGGTAAGATTTCCTATCAGACTTTCAAAATGTTTGTTTTTGAAAATCCCATAAAATGAAGCAGTACTATTTGTCAAGCAGCATGAGTTCACTAAGAGCAATCTGTATTAGGCAAGCTCTATTTTACAGGGTTGCTAGACTAAGAAATTTCAAAAAGGGAGTAGAGATGATAATCCCATATTTTATCCATTATAAGACACCATCAGCTGTAAGTTATATATTTTTAAAATATATAAAGATTTTATTTATTTATTTGACAGAGAGAGATCACAAGTAGGCAGAGAGAGAGAGAGAGGAAGAGTCAGGCTCCCTGCTGAGCAGAGAGCCCGATACGGGACTCGACCCCAGGACCCTGAGATCATGACCTGAGCTGAAGGCAGCGGCTTAACCCACTGAGCCACCCAGGCGCCTATATATTTTTAAATATGTTATATAATTACATAAATGATGCCAATTAAAGTTTAAAATGCTTTCATATTAGAGGTTATTGTTTTACTCTTATTAAAAGTGCTGTTTTAGATACTTTAGACATAGACTTCTATCATGTCATTCTTTAATTACATAAAAAATTAAATATAAATAAATGTAGGCATTCCAAAAATCTTCTCATTCAGAGTGTAACTGAATCAGTTTTCAACTAGAAAACTTCCTTGATGACTGTCTTCCAGTATATCATTCTCCATACCATTAAGAATGTCAGTAGTGCAACATTTCCTCAATTACCTCCAGGATTTCTTCCAAACTACTGACTCATACTACAAATATTAATGCTGACACTTTCCAATTTGACTAAATTTATATTTTTATTTTTTCATCGATCAAATCACATGTAACTGGAAGTTCAGTTCAAAGTTAGCGAGAGGTTCCTGACAATGATGTTGAACACCTTAATCATAAATTCTTTGTGATAAATAAATTGGCCACAACAGCATCTCATTATTCATTAGTTTTTCATCTATTCCTAGGGATTTGGCAATTCCTCCTGCATTTAGTGGGATAACTTGGCTTGTGACAGCTATTCCTTTTGTAGTAACAAAATGTGATGCAGTTTCATGGACTTTGGGATCTTTCCTTTTTTTTTTTTTTTTAGAAACATGTAATTACTTTGTTCCAACAGGACTATGACAGATATGGCATCCATGATATAGACTAGATTCAGTCAACACACAAGATGATGAATACTACCTAAAATATATCACACAAGGAAGGTAAAACAGGGAATCTTTGTGGGAGAGAACACCTGGTATCAAACAGCTGCCCTCAAATGTCTACAAGGCAGAAAGTGGTATAACAAGGAATTGATTTGTTAAGCACCAAACTACCATATAGTTTAAACAACTAAGTACTGGGGCACCTGGTTGGCTCAGTGGGTTAAAGCCTCTGCCTTCAGCTCAGGTCATGATCTCAGGGTCCTGGGATCGAGCCCCACATCAGGCTCTCTGCTCAGCAGGGAGCCTGCTTCCCTTCCTTTCTCTCTGACTGCTTCTCTGCCTACTTGTGATCTGTCAAATAAATAAATAAAATCTTAAAAAAAAAAACAACTAAGTACTGAGGTAACAACTACTATACAGAGATTAATTTTGGTTCACTGTGTATCTACTAACTTAAAGAACTTCCCTCCCAGCAACAGAGATGTCCATTTGTATTGGTTATGATTCTCTGAATTTCAAGTACAGAAAATACAACCAGTCTGGCTTAAGCAAATTGCGATTTTTTTGCTCATTTAACTGTGACATTGTAGCTGCCTTTAGATCCTCTGAATCCAGAGACCAGAATGAAGACATCAAGACACACTTTCTCTTTGTCTCATTTCTTTGTATGATGGTTTTGAGTGGCTTGACCCCATGGAGGCAAAACAGTCACCAATGAACCTAGGTATCCTTAGTCCTTAAATCTGGAAGTCTCTGTAAAAGAAGCCAGTTTCTTTCCCAACGATTTCAGCAAAAGTGTTGGGTTAGATCACAAGACCAGCCTGAATCAATCACCGCATCCAGGAAAAGCATAGTAATCTGATTGATTGAGCCTGTGTCATGTGACCCTCTAGATTCAGAAAGCAGTGAGGTGCTGCATAGAACTGAATGAATCAGAATGGAAGGAAAATGGTTTTACAAAGAGAATCCAGGCAGACAAAACAACAACAATGAAAACCACATACCCTGACAACATCCACATGCAAGATTTTATATGGAAGATCATATCAAACAAAATTTAAAAGCAAAAAATTTACAGTTATTTTCAAAAAATTATCACAGAAAGAAAAAAAGTTAATTCACTTTAAAAAATAGAAATGATACTACATTCTTTGACTAGAAGCAGTAAAACTGAAAATTACTGATAAAAAGATAGCTTAAAATTCAGCTATAAAATTTCAATAAAAATTTTTTTTAAATTTTCATGAGTCTCCTAATTTTTAGCAAATAGCAAAGAGAATAGAAACTGAAATGACATATTAAGAACACAATGATGATATGGGCGCCTGGGTGGCTCAGTGGGTTAAGCCGCTGCCTTCGGCTCAGGTCATGATCTCGGGATCCTGGGATCGAGTCCCGCATCGGGCTCTCTGCTCAGCAGGGAGCCTGCTTCCTCCTCTCTCTCTGCCTGCCTCTCTGCCTACTTGTAATCTCTCTCTGTCAAATAAATAAATAAAATCTTTAAAAAAAAAAAAAAACACAATGATGATAACACTACATATAAAAGTTAAGGAATGGCTAAAGCCACATGTAGAGGAAAATATACAGCTTTAAATGTTTTAATAAATAAGAAACCTAAATACATATCTCAAAAAACTAAAAGAAAAAAAGAAATAGCAAAAGAAACTAAACCTAGAAAATGTTAAGAGTATTTTAACAACTTTTTCAGGTAATTATAGATATTCTTCTTCGGTTCTACACTAAAGCTCAAAGTGATGACTTCTTAAAGATTATATGCAGTGTGGAATCTGAAATTACATAATGACCTTTTTATATTCTGTTACATTAAAATCAACTGGTCTATCTTGTATTTTGAATGGAACTTTTTTTTAACCTAAACAGATTTTTTAACATCATGCATTGGTTATTTAGAAAATATCAGTTCACTAAGCTATGCAAGTCTTCCAAATTTGATACACTGCATTATACAATCTTGAAATCACATTTGTTAATACCACCATTGTGAAAAGTCAAAGTGCTAGGGTGTCGAGCAGATTTTAAGGTATACATGATAGGAGGTATAAGTTTTCCAACATTCTGACTTTTGCTTAAAAGCTTGAATTTATCTTTGGTGACAGTACTTAATAGTTTTTATTGATGACAAGTTAACTGTCCATTTTCAAGAAAATGTCTGCCAGTCTAAATGAACATAGCTGAGCCATTGTTCCTTGAAGTAAAGATAGTGTTCCATGAAAAAAGTGGCTATTTCAGCTTGCAACTCAAACAAGAATTTCAAGCATTTCCTTGAAACAACCAACTTATTTCACTATTGGAAGTATTTTATGCCCTCTTTCCATATAAGACATTTATTCAAGAGTTGAGACTTAACAAATATAATGCTTTTATTGCTTCATCAAGGACATTTTTTTTTTAAATCAAGAACATTCTTAAGGGATACTATTATTTTTAGTTTTGCTGTGAATGTGTGGTATGAAATACAATAACAGGAGTGCCTGGGTGGCTCAGTCGTTAAGCTGCTTCCTTCAGCTAAGGTCATGATCCTGGGGCCCAGCATCTGGCTCCCTGCTCAGTGGGAAGCCTGCTTCTCTCCCTCTCCCACTCCCCCTGCATGTGTTCCCTCTCCAGCTGTCTCTCTCTGTCAAATAAATAAATAAAATCTTAAAAAAAAAAAAGAATACAATAACAATATGAATGGCAGTTTGGTGTACTTCTTTGATTCATGCTAATATGCCTGCAGTTTTGCTTACCTTTGCTTTGCATCATTAATGCAAATGTCAACATAATGAAAAATGCAATAATGTATATACATTATTATATAGTCCATTGAAAATCAAGGAACTAGAAAGTCTAAACTTAGGTCCATTAATATATGAAAATTTTTCATATTGTAACAAAGGAATTCCAAATCAATAAGGAATGGGTTTTTAAAAAGCTACTACATGTACTGTAGAGTGGTGTTAACCATATGTACAACAGAAATTTTTAATCTAACAAATCTGAAACTGTATACCCATTAAACAATTCTTTTTTTCTCCCTCTCCCTAGCCCTTAGCAACCTTCATTTTATTTTCTGTTTCTAAGAGTTTAGCTACTTTAGAGACCTTCTATAAGTGAACTCATGCAGTTTTTGTCTTTTTGTGACTGGCCCATTTCACCTAGTTTAATGTCCTGAAAGTTCATTCATGTTGTAGCATGTGTTTATATATATTTTTTCTATTCTTTTATTTTTTTTTCTTTAATCTTTATGTCCTTCCTTCTACTAACTTTGGGCTTAATTTTTTCTTCTTTTTCTGTTTTTTTGAGATGTAATATTACGTTGTTGATTTGAGATCTTTCTTTAAGGTACATATGTATGTCTATAGACTTCCTCTTAGTACTGTTTTGGCTGCATCTCATAAGTTTTGGTATGTTGTATTTTAATTTTAATTTACCACAAGATATTTTCTAAATTTCTTTGTGATTTTTTCCTTGGTCCATTGATAGTTCAAGAGTATGATGCTTAATTTCCATATATTTGTGAATTTTTCCATTGTTCTTTTTGCTATTGATTTCTAGTTTCATTCCATTGTGTTCAGAGAAGATACTTAGTATAATTTTAATCTTCTTAAATGTATTAATACGTGTTTTGTGACTAACATATGGTCTATCCTGGAAAGTGTTCTATGTGGTTTTTTTTTTTAAGACTTTATTTATTTATTTGACAGACAGAGATCACAAGTAGACAGAGAGGCAGGCAGAGAGAGGAGAAAGCAGGCTTACTGCTGAGCAGAGAGCCTGATGCGGGGCTCGATCCCAGGACTCTGGGATCATGACCTGAGCTGAAGGCAGAGGTTTTAACCCACTGAGCCACCCAGGCACCCCAATATGTGTTCTTAAAAAGAATATGCTTTCTGCTATTGTTGGATGGAGTTTTCTATGTCTGTTAAGTCTATTTAGTCTATGGTGTTGTTTAATTCCTCTATTTCTTCATTGAGTTTCTGTCAGGCTGTTCTATCCATTACTGAAAATGGGTCATTAAAATCTCCTATTATTATTGTGTTACTATTTCTCCTTTCAGTTCTGTAAATGTTTGCTTTATGTGTTTGGGTGCTCTACCATTACATGCATATATGTTTATAATGGTTATATCTTCCTGGTGAATAGATCCTATTATCATATAACGCCATTCTTTGTCTCTTGAGACATTTTCTGACTTAAAGTCTATTTTTGTCCCATGTAATTATGGTCATCTCTTGCTCTTTTTGTTAAATTTGCATGGAATAATTTAAGCCTGTATGTATCCTTAGATCTAAAGTCTCTTGTGGACATCAGTTAGTTGGATGTGGTCTTTTTTTTTTTTTTTTTAATCAGTTCAGTCATTCTGTCTTTTAATTGGAAGGGTTTAATCCATTTATATTTAGAGTAATTACTGACTAAGAAAGACTTACTGTTGCCATTTTATTGATTGTTTTACTTGTCTTGTGGTTGTTTTGTTCCTCTTTTCCCCTCTTGGTCCCTTTTTAAATTATTTATGTATTTGTTCTTTGATAGTGGCATGCTTTGATTCCTTTCTTATTTTCTTTTCTGCATCTTCTATACATATTTTCCTTGTAGTTACCACGGAAATTACGTAAAAGATCTTCTAGTTAAAACAATCTATTTTAAACTGTTATCAACTTAACTGCAGTCACAACACTGTTTTCTTCCCTCATTTTATGTTATCAGTAACCCAAATTATAACTTTTTATATTTTGTATCCATTAACATTTTTAGTTATAGCTATCTTTTATGCTTTATTCTTTTAAATTCTATACCAGAATTAAAAATTATTTTTGTACCACCATTACAATACTACAGGATTCTGTATTTGTCAATGTATTTATCTTTACCAGAGGGCTCAATATTTTTGTATATTTTTGTGCGGCTGTCTAGCATCTTTTCTTTTTTTAACTTGAGGGACTTCTGTTAACAGTTTTTATAAGGTAGGTCTAGTGGTGATGAGCCACCTCAGCTTTTGCTTATCTGAGAAGGCTTTTATTCTCCGTCATTATTATAGGTCAGTTTTGCCAGATAAAGTATTCTTGTTTGACAGCTGTTTCATTTCAGCATTCTGGATATATTAAGTGCCAATTCCCCCTGGCTTGTAATGTTTCTGCTGAAATAGCTGCTCATAAACTTATGGGAGCTTTCTTTTGCATGATGAGTCTCTTTTCTCTTGCTACTTGGAAGATTGACTTTTAACAGTTTGATTACAGTCTGTCTTGCGATGGGCTTCTTTGAATTCATCCTAGTTGAAGTTTATTGAACTTCTTGAATTTGATTACCCATTTCCTTCCTCAGATTTGGGAAATTTTCAGTCACTATTTCTTAAAATATGGTCTCTACCCTTTTTTCCTTCACTCTTCTTCTGTGGCTCTTATAATGTATATATTGGTCCAATTGATGGTTTCCCATAAGTCTCTTTGGATTTTTTTTTTCACTTTTCTTTATTCTTTTTGTTCCACTCTGTAATTTCAAATGACTGTGTTTGGGTTTATTAATTCTTTCTTGTGCTTGATTAAGTCTACTTTTGAATCCCTCTAGTGATTTTCAATTCAGTTATTGTGTTCTTCAGCTCCACAGTTTTTAAAAGGAGGCTTTCTTTCTTTCTCCCTTCCTTTCTTTCTTTCCTTTTTTCTTTCTTCTTCTATCTCTTTGTTGATACTCTCATTCTATTTATGCATCCTTTTCCTGATCTTGGTTCATTGCTTATATGTGCTTTCTTTTTTTATTTTGAGCTATTTTGAATTTTTTGTATGGTAATTTCTACATCTCCATTTCTTTCAGCTTGAATTTTTTTCAATTTATTTTGTTTCTTTGATTGGTCCATATTTACCTGTTTCTTCATGTGTTTTGTAAGTTTTTGCCATGGGTATGCATTTGAAAATATAGCCACCTCTCCATCTTTACAGATTGGCTACATAGCCTTTCACCAATCAGCATAGTTAGAGATTCTGGGGGACTCTCAAATCATTTCTGGGATGTGAGTCTTCCCTGAGCTTGAGTTTGTAATTTCCCAGTTAGAGAGATTTTTTTTTTGGTCTTTTTCGGGATCTTATAGTCTTTTGCTTTCTTTAGTGTCTGTTTATGTTACTACAGGTTCTCTGGTGTTATAGCAAGCTCCTAAATTCCCTTTTCTCCTCAGTGACCCTAAACATCTAAAGCATTCCAGTTCTGTCGGTTCTCCAAGTCAGATGAGATAGAAACCAGTCTTTTGAGCTGTTTCCCAAAAGCTAGAACATTGGGCCCCAATTCCAGTCTTTTCTTTCCCTTCCAAGGGAAAAGCTACAAGTTGGGCACTCTCTGCTGAGTGTGCCAAGTTTTCTGGCTTCTATCTGTGGTATACTACAAATTCTCCAGTGTTGCAACAAGTGGCTGAGCTCTCTTTTGTTCTCAGCAACCTCCTCCTCTGCTCTCGCCCCACCCCTACTCCTGCCCTAGAATCCAAATTATTCTCATTCTTCATTAGTGCTCTGAGTCAGACAAGACAGAAATCAGCCCCATGGCTGTCCTTCCAAAAGCTGGACATTGAACCTAAGCTCCTCTCTTCCCTTTCCCTCCCAAGAGAAAAGCCCTGAACTGGACTTTTTCTCCTGATCACACTGACCTGTGCTGGCTTAGGGTTAAATAAAATGGCTTTTCTTATATATTTCAATGGATTGCTCTTTCTCTGCATTGAGTTTCTCTGAGTTACTACTATTTATTAACTGGTTCCTAAAGACTTTTTGGACTATATATTGTTGCTAAGTCAATGTCTCTATAGGGGAAAAAGATCTGAGGCTGCCTATTCCACCATCTTGCTATGTGGTCAGACTTTCACTTTAATTCAGTATAGTTCTTCCTGTTTGAATTTTTTTAATATTTATCATATTTTCTTTTTTTTCTAATTTAAACTCCATTAGTCAACATATAGTACATCATTAGTTTTAGATGTAGTGTTCAATGATTATCATATTTTCTTTTAAAAATATGAAGGAAATATTCAAATTTAAATTCAAAAATATTGAAGGAAAAAAGTGTTTTCCATTACCAAATAATGGAAAGCATATAAAAAACATTGGTTTCTAATGTTTTATTATTATAGTTTGTGCTAAAGGTCAGTAAATGTTAGCCTTTTCTCACATGTATTGTACAAAACTCCTACTATTGCCTTTTCCAAATTCTTACAGCCTAAACAAAAGTGGAAAAAGGCATTTTGTCATAGGATAAGAAATAAACCAACAATACAAATTATTATGGAGCCAACATTGAAAATATCTTTAACCAATGTAAATAAGAATAATTATGAAGTAGATGGATTTATTTAGTTTTCCTTTTCTTTTGGGCTTTAGGCATTAGGATTTTTGTCTTCTTATGGAATAGGAATGGAATACAATCAAGCCAAGGTAAGGTCATTCTATTTTTTTCTGGAACAAAACTGAATTTTTTTTTAAAAAGAGACCTATTGAAGTCTCCTCTTTAGGTAAAGGAGCTCACTTGAGAGTGGTGGTTAAAAGCACCAGCTCAATAGTCAGAAGTTTAAGGTTAAAATACCATCAGTTTCTTAATGCCCCATATTTCAGGTTTGCCAAGATAGATAGGGAATATCTACTTCATAGGTTTTCTGTGATAATTAAATGAAATATCATGTTCAGTGCCTTTTCAAAGACTCCAGAACTCACTAAGCCCTCCAAAAATGTCAGCCATTTTTACAGATTAAGAGGTCAAAATTTAGAATTTATTTTGGAGTAGTACAAGTTTCATTGCTAGGTTAAGAATAGAAAAGCAATGATTGGTTTGAGCTTCAAATCTAGATGGTGGATGTAGATATAGATTTTTTTTTTTATTTAACTTTAGGCACTAATATATTATACCTTTGGAAGTGCTGGAGGAAGCATGATGTCCCAGATGATTTTGGTATGTAAATTAAACATTCTTGGGTCTAAATAGGTGCATTATAAATACAATACTGTCAGAATATTAAGAATATATATGCCTGTGTTTTAGGGGTACAGATATTTGTCAGGAATCAATGTTCTACAGAATTGTGAAGTTGCCCTAAATCATTACAAGAAGGTGGCAGATTATAGTAAGTAATTCACATAATTTATTTTAAGATAAATAGACTTGCTGAGCAATTAGAAGAATAAATCAATGCCAGTTGGTATATTTATGAAAGTATTAAAAGTCTATGTTCTTAACATTTGTTATAATTCTTTTAATACAATGTAGAGTTTTCTAATTTCTTAATAGTTACTTTTCAAAGGCTTTTAAAGGATGTACTCATCTTTTATTTTTGTTAGAATACATCCCTATGTTCTTGTGCTGTACTTTCCTTCAATTGAGAATTTGAATAGAGCATCAATAAATATTAAACAATTTTTCTAATTCTAACACTTAGAATATGGGATGGTCTGTTAAAAATTCCCAAAGAAATTGACCTAAGATATATATGCTATCAATCTCTATCATTGCCCTTGAGAACAATTCAAGAAATCATTATTCTATTGCACTATCCTTTGTCTACAAAAAATAGAGCATGAGATTAATACATGTTTCTAGAACCATTTTCAAATTCATATGTAACATTTCATCTTACATACCACTGAATCAGGCTATATAATAGATTTTTAAATAAAAGTCTTCCAATAAGTGAATAAGATAAGGTCCATATGGTTAATTTCTGTAGTCAGAATAGTATCTAAATACACATCTTTGGTATTATTAGGATCTGAGAAAGAAAAGAGAAAAATAACTGCTTTTTAATGTAACATGTTATACATAACAAGATCATTTCATATGCTTAATGAAATTGGAATTACTACATGTATTTCAATATATATTTTCAATATATTATATATTCAATATATTCATTTTCAATATATTGAAATTTCATATTAAATATGAAATATCCATATTCAATATATTTCAATATATATCTGGTATTTATTAAAATACATATATTTCAAACTTCATACTCTGTTAGATTTATTCAAACATATTTATCTTTATATTTATTTTTAGAGTATTCATAAGTAATTAAGGAGCAATTATTATTCTTATATTGTCATTTTAATCTTGGAAAATGTTAGTGATAGTAGAGGTCAGTTGTCTGCTCCTAACATCTGTCTTCTTTCCTTGAGCCAGCTTGGCCAAGCTGTTCAGGAGGTTCTGATAAATGTTGATGCAAGGATTTTGTAAGGATTGCAAAAAATAATGAGGTTTCTTGCACTTTTCTCAGAACCAAATAAATAAAAATCAGTAAATTTCTATCTCCTAAAGGTAGATGTCCTTTTTCTATTAGTAGACCAGATCTCTGCACAATTTAAGTAGAATCGGCCTAACAGTGTTTTCTCTAAGTTGACTGTTATCTCCTGCAACCTTGTATAGTCTGGCTATTCTCTGGTTTGTATCTGTTCACAGTTGCTGACAAATTGGAAAAAAGTGAAGGTATTCCAGTGGAAAAAGTGAGACTAACTGAGAGACCTGAAAATCTGAGTTCTAACAGTGAGATTTTGGATTGGGACATATACCAATACTATAAATTTTTGGCAGAAAGAGGAGATGTTCAGATACAAGTAATGTATACAAGCAAATCTGGATTTTTAGAACATGCCAATTACAAGGGGTTTGGTAGTCTGAGTCCTAAAAGCGTTAACAATGCTCCAATCCGAATGTGAACAAGAAAAGACATCTGCTCCTCTTTTCTTGTTCCCTGCTACTTACAGCTTCTATAGCCTATGGGAGAGCCACCTGTCATAGTAATGGCAATTTTTCCTTTTGCATTTACTCCTAGAAATTTTACTTGTAAAAAAACTAGGTATTATGTTTAGGAAAAAAGCACCATCCCATGTTGAATTGAATATGAATAAACTCTTAACCAGCATTCAGAAGTGTTATGTCTTTGAGAATGGGAATGGGACAGCATTTGTGTGACATTTTGAGAGCTAAGAGTAAAGGCTGCTAGGCTTATGTTTCCAGGAGTTGCTGTACAGTAGCAGGCCAGCTTCCTGCCACTAAGGAAGCCAGATGCCCAGCATCAATCAATTACCCAATAAAAGATACAGCCTAGAATGTTTTCTTCTGCTTCTTTTTTAGACATGCCAACTGCATCAAACTGAAACTGTACTATAATAAAATCACCAAGTAAATTCATTTTTCACTTTTTTCACCCTTTTTATTCATTTATTTTTCAAATTGTGGTATAATTGACTTATTTTCTTCATTCAAATTAATACTATTACTAAATAATTTTCAAAATTTTTCATTTCTAGGTATCTCTTGGACAGTTACATCTAATTGGGAGAAAAGGTCTGGATCAGGATTACTATGTAAGTCAGTCTCAGGATTCAGTCATGTGGGGTAGGGAGGAGAGTGGTGACGGAGGATGGGGTGAGGGAGGCAAAGAGAGAGGAAGGGGGCATGGAAAAGTTGCTGGGGGAGAGCCCATTGCTACACCCTTGGTCAGATCAGCTTTCTAGCTTTTGAGGAAGAACAAAGTTCACTATAGGAAGTTCTTTTCCTACCTACCTCTAAATACTAAGGAGTAGAGGCATTTGGGTCCAGGGAGCATTTGGGTCCTGAAAGAGCATTTGGGTCCAGGGAGTTTCCATGTTCCCTTTGAACCTAGCCTCTTCCCTCCCTAACTGGGGTGAGGTGAAGTAGATATCCTTACCTGCCAGCCTTGGACACACCCATTCCCCAAAAGCCAGCTGTGGAGACTCCACCTGGGAGTTTCTTGCTAAGGGTCAGACTGTCTACAATATAATTAGAAGTATTATTAAACATCTTTATAAATTTGCCAAGCTCCTTTCAGTCATTTTGCTTAACCTTACCTTATCCCAGTGAGGTTAGAAGACTAATTAACAATTCAAATTTATAGTGGAGGAAAGAGCAAATAAGCCTAACCTATACAAGATCTCAGTAAGATACCAGAGCCAGGGGATAAGGTCTTGTCTAGAGTCTAACTATGGTTTCAAGGCCATAGATCTCCCCAGATATGAGGAAGTAACTGGAATTCTTTATAAAAGATGGTTTTCCAGTCCCTGTCATTTTATAGGAGCCACATGCTCACTGTCTCCAAGGAACAAATACCCTATTTCAACATAGTCCTAAAGGCTAAGCAATAGAAATAACTACTTTAATCAGGTGGTTACATAAAAGAATAATCTGTTGTTACTGTTCATTTCACTTTATATTGTTTTTATGAGTGTAACTTGTGTTTTATATGAGATAGAGTACACATTGGCTAAATGTCAAAGTTAATTTCATAAAATGTGATAAAACAGGTAGCAATTGAAATAAGCACATGCATCTTAAGACAGCTCAACTGAAGGCCTTAAGATTTTATTAATCCTCATCATAACCAAGGTTCTAGCTTCTTTGATGGGACATTCTAGATTCACAATATTCCTCCTGTGTCATATTTCAGCCTGCAATGAGTTTCTCGTGTTAAATAACAGATGCATAAACTGGGAACAATTACCCGTTTTCCATAGCATGAAATTCTGTTGGGTATGAAGGCACCCAAACCTCAGCTGTAGGGAATACCCATCAATCTTTGCAGAGTACATAAAAGTGCTACAAAGCTAAATACTCCAGGGCAGCTCCAGCCATTATGAACACCAGATGGAAGCTGCCTCCAGAGGAGAATGAGGTATAATCCCAGGGCTGGCAGTGAAGGATTCTGGTGTTGTAGTGGCAACAGCCAGACACTTGGGCAACACCAAGGAGCCCAGTCAGGCTCTCCGACGGGCTCATTCATAGAGGGTTTATTATCTCTATCTTACAGATGAGGAGCTGATTCTGGAGGGATGAAGTAAATTGTTTAAAGTATCACAGCTGAGTAGCAAGGTTGTTAAGAATCAGAATGTGAAACTTGGGCTTCAGCATTCTTCCATCAAAGCTTACTTCCTCTTAACCTGGGGGTTGTGGCAGTAGGGGGGATAGGATACAGCCTCTAAAATCTAGTTTCCTCATTTATAAAACAAAAAGAAGGAATGATGTAATTGGGTTTCTTTAGCTCTGACTTCCAAGTGGTCAACTTGGGCTCCGTGCTTCCCATCCAGACGTTGCCAAAAGTCTGGTTTAATTCCAGAACCATCAGCGAGGTTCAACACATGCCAGGGGGTTGTCCTTCCAGCTTTCCTTAACCTAATAAACCCAAACCTGCATGGAGGGTTCCAGTCAAGATTTCAAACCTTAAGACTGATTATGTATGGGTTAGTTTAGGCTGCATCCTAAACCACTCCCCAAATTATATGGCTTAAAACAACCACCAGTTATTTAATTCATGACTTTACCAGGTTAGCAGTTTTGGCTGGGCTCAGGTGAGTAATTCTTCTGGTCCAGCCAGGCTCAACCAATCTTGACTAGACTTGTTCATGCATCTGTAGAGTATTGGCCAGGGTTGACTGGTTTGTGATGACCTCATCTATGAGTTCTCTCCATATGCTCCCTGCTTTCAGCCAGCTATGCCCATGCTTTTCACATGGCGGCCCAGGAATCTAAGAAGACAAGCACAAAAGTCTCTTAAGGCCGAGAGTTGGAACTCACAAATCACTTCTACCACATTTTTCTGGCCAAAGCAATTTACAAGGCCAGCCAACATTGAAGGGACAGGAAAAAGGACTTCCCTTAATAGGCACAACTGCAAAGTATTTTGGTCATTGCACCTTCCCACAGCTTAGCTGTACCAGGATCAACTTGAAGTGGCATGGGAGTGAGAGAAATTAAAAGGATAAACCCAATTTCTAAAAGGCTGTTACTGTAGCTCTTCCCATGGCTGGCCTCTCATCTTCCAAGACTTACCTCCTTAGAGAGGACTTTCTTGATCAACTCTACTCTCCACCACTTATCCTATCACAGTTTTTGTTTTCCTTTTCCCATATCACCCCCTGAATTATATTGATCTTGTTTACTATCTTCCAACAGTGGAATGTAAGCTCTTGTCTGTCTTGCTCATTCCTATGTATCCTATACTCTGATAGTACATATTAGGTACTTGGTATTTTGTGAATGAATGAATGATAGCATTGTAAACATTATATGTTGGTCCTCAGTCTGAGAACTACCACTTGAGCCAGTATGCTAATGCTTCAATCCACCGAAGAAAATTATTAATGTAATTATAAGTAATTATTATTTATAATTATAATTTTATAATATTACAATTATAATTTTATAATTATTACAATTATTTATAATTGTAAGTAATGCCCAGTTTACTGCCCAACAAAGTATTAAAATACCAGGAAATAACTAGTTGGCTTTTTTTCCCCTCCTCACTGTTTGATTAAATTAATCTCTCTCCTGAGTTGTCACTATAGGCAACATTTTCACCTCTCACTCCCCCACTACCAAATTCTTAATTACTGAAAAATATTGTGTATGCAATCCTTGATTACATTATCTTAAATTTCTACACATACATTTTAATGTAATTTGCATTCCTAAATTTATACAGGCTCAGAGTGAATTGGATTAGGAAACTGGGTATTTGGGTGCATATTATTAAAGTGGATATGGCATAATTAAATTAAACCTAGCAGAGGCATAATATCAGATATGTAAGGGCAACTGCTTTGTCTACTCTAACACCCATTAAAAAGACAAGAGCTAATATCATCCCTTTTCAGGTTGATTTACATATTTTGAAATAAAAAAAAGTATTCATAAATTTATTTTTAATAATACATTTTCTTGGCATTTCATTCTAGAGGAAATATTACAAACTGATTAAACCTAGGAATTTTCTTGAACCAATGAAAAATTATGTTCGTTGTAAGAACATATGTGTTTAAATAATAAAATTTCACTTCACATAATGCCTGGGACATACTATATTTCATCCTATCTAAGATTCCATCAATTATAAGACACTTCATATTCTACTGAGAAAGAAAAACATTGCCAATATAAATTATATGATGCCATTGATAGTAAGAAGTGTCCTGATTAAGTGTGTGGGGGGGTTACATCCTAGAGTCAGTAAAACACGACAGTAGGTACTCAATAAGTATTTGAAGGAAGGATGGATGTGTCTTAGTCTGTTTTAGCTGCTGTAACAAAAATACCATATTCTGGGTGTCTGATAAACAACAGAAACTTATTTCTCACATTTTGGAGGCTAGAAGTTTGAGATCAGAGTGCCAGCATGGTTGGATAGGGCCCTCTTCTAATTTATGGACTTCTCATTGTATCCTCACGTAACAGAAAGAAAGAGCTAGCTCTCTAAGGCCTCTTTTATAAAGGCACTAATCCCATTCATGAAGGCTTGGTGCCGGTCACCTTCCAAAGGCCCTGCCTTCAAAAATTTGAATTTTGAAAGCACACAAATATCCAGACCACAGTAGATGGATGGATGGATGGATGAGTAGACACATGGATGGGTAGATGAAGGATTGATGGAATGATGGATAGATGGATACTTAACAGTTTCAGAGCAAGGACTCATCAAATTAGATTGCATGATACTTTTAACATAGTGTTTAGTAAATGTTCAGACAATTAAAGCAATAACACTAAAGGCAGGTTCATTTAAAGACAAGTAAAGGAGAATTGAAATGCTAAGGAAACCATGAGAGTAGAAGGGTGTAAAAGGAGAAATTAGAGAAAGCATCAATTCCTTTGGTCTTTGGGATCATTATATTGAAAGATGGGGAAAACTCTAGGGTTCTTATTTTCTTCTGATTCTTATTTGCTTGTTTTCTTTCAACAGTTCAAATATAGCTTCTCAGAGTGACAATTTTTTCCCAGAATTTTCTATTGCCAAATATTTTGAGAGCCAAATTCTGAAACTGGACAGTGGAAATTATTTCACAGATAATAGTATGAAAGTTATAAAGGACTATAAAGCTTAAAATCCAGTCCTCTTGTTTTAGAGATTTACAAATTTACCCTTTCATCCACTCCCTCATGCATTCATTCCAGAAATATTTCCCAAGTGCCTCATATACAGTAGACTCTGTGCTAAGTTCAGACAGTTAAATCTATGGGTCCGTGCCATGATAGTCACCTACATGTGTATTTGTGTCTTGGCTCAGTGGAGGCATTCGTAAGAAATACCTTTATTTTCTGTATTAATGGGGTCTGATAAATGTGATTAGTAAATCATGCATTTGATTTCTTTACCGGTAGGTGAATGATAAATCATACATTGCTACAATTTCCCCCTATCCAACTGACGCTTAGGTTATTCCCAGACATTTTGGACAGTATTTGTTGTTTCAAGATTCCCTTATGCTCATAAATTTCCAATGGCTTCCTTTTTCTATCATATAAAAGAGAAGTCTTGGCCTAGTATTCAGAATTGTTATAATAAGGCCCCATCATATTCTTGCAAGTCCTAACTTGTAGATATTCTGCTTCAACCATACTGAAGTAATTACTATTTCCTAGACATATGTTGGACATTTCTATCTCTATTCTTTGTTCATATTATTCCTCCAGCCTATGATGCCCTCTGCACTGGTGAATCCTGTCCATCTTTTATAAGATCTTTGCCATTTGAGTCCTCTTTCTTGATAATGTGAAGGCAGAGTACTAAGTGCATGGAAATTGAAATCATGCTACTAATGTGACTCTGGTACCTGCTGCTTGACTTTGAGTGTCACAAAATTGGCTCAAATATTAATAGTACCTTCCTTCTAGTGATGTTATGAAGATTAGGTAAGACAAAGCTTGTAAAATACATATGCATAATTCTGTTATTCCATACCTCTTTCATTCTTTTTGGGGTTCCTTTTATTCCAACTATCACTTACTGTCATTGCTACTTGCATATATGCCTTTCTTCTCGGCAGTATTGGTAGGGAAAAAATATAGGAATGGTTTTTTTTTATTCCTCTGTGACTCACCTATAATAACAAGCTACCATATACATGCCATATACCTAGCACTTTCAATCAAGTTTCTGAAAAAATAAATGAAGACTAGGAGAGATGGATGGATGCATGGGTGTATGGTGTAGTGAGATGCAGCACTGGTGGCATTTATACTTAGTTGGGTCCACAAAGCAGACTGACTTTAATAACAAGGGTGTGGCTCCCAAATAAATTGGCAATATTTCTGGAGTAAATTTACATATAAAAGGACTTACTCATGTTTCTTCCTTAAACCTCCTCTTCTCTTTGAGAAGGAGCAGATCCTTGCCCGTCAACCTAGTCAAAGCTTTTTATAGAGCAGAAGAGTTTTGTCCTAAAAAGACACTTCAGAGAGTGTCTTCATTTCTTATTCCTGCAGCGGATTTCTGTTAATGCTTCACGTGGTTTCTGAGGAGAATTTCTGAAGGGTCACAATGAGGCCTAGGGAATAGGGTAACAAGGGTCAGGTCGGCCCTTATATGTGCTAAACTGAGCATTTCATTTAATGTGCTAACCTAAAGAGAAGCAGAGGCTGGCTGGTGTCCTTTGTTTTTGATTTAGACAGAATCAGGCTGAAGTTTACCTCTGTAAAAAGACCTGGTCTCAGCAGGCGGCCAGGTGTGCCTTGTTTCACTCACTCTGCCTTAGAAACATTAGGAAGCTACATATCAAATTCTACCAAATTATACAAACTGTCTAATAAAATAAGTACATAGTATCAACATCAAGGCATACTTTTTCAAAATAATAGACTATATGGTTGTAGAGCTGGGATCCATCTGTCCTCCACAAAGCCACATGCCCATCATGCCTTTCCACATGCAAGAAACAAGCCCTCACATTTAAAAATTATTTTTAAAATAGACTCTTCAGGTTTGGTCTGAAATAGCATTTGAAATAGTGCCTTAAAAAGTGTAGGCATTTCATAGACTTTTAAAAAAAAATGCATGTTAAATGAAATAAAGTTTGGTTTGAAAAGACATTTCATAGGGTATATATGTGACTATCAATAATACTGTTCCTTTTCTCTCCAGAAAGCGTTATACTACTTCTTAAAGGCAGCAAAGGCTGGGAGTGCAAATGCCATGGCATTTATAGGAAAGGTATGAAAGACCCGCGGATCCCCTTACCCAAGAATCCAACACTGCCACTGGATGCAATCAGCAAGAGGTTCTTTATTGTTACGCAGGCGCCTGCGGGTGGTCAGCGCGCGCTTGCGGGTGGTCAGCAGCTCCTGCTAGCTGAGCACACCCGGCTGGGGTGGTGCCGGGTTTTTATAGACAGGTACAAACAAGTTTTGGGTGGGGCGCAACTGATTGGTTGACGGTTAGAACTTTTGAAAAAGGCATACTGTGGAGTTTGCGGATTGGCTTTGGGGACCCGCGCGAGCAAAAAGAGAGGCGGGAAGGGGGAACAAGCTGATTGGTTCTGAGGGCCCGCGCGGCGGGAGGAGAGAGGCAGGGAGGGGGAACAAGAAGGGGGAAGGTAGGAATGCCATCATGGCGCCTTCTATTATTTCTATAAGCCAAGCAGTTACAGAAGGGCAAAAGAGCAATTAATAACCTAATTTACGCCTAAAAGCCAGCGGTTCACAGAAAAGCAAACAAGTGGTTAGTTATCCTATCTATCTTCTAGGGGAGGGGTCTTTCATTCCCCCCTTTTTCTTTATCATGGATAGAATCTTCTATCCGTTCGTCTTGTTCTTGCATGTCCTGCCCTTGCATTGAGCTAGTCCGGGGCTCTGTTTGTTTGAGGAGTTGGTATCGCTGTGTCAGTACCATAGTCTGAACAACAGACAGGCGATCTTTAATGAACTGTACTAACCTGTTTAAGACACAAGGACCAAAAGTTAGAATTAATAACAGAATGATGAGAGGGCCCGTTATAGATGACAACAAAGTAGTAAGCCAAGGCAATCTGTTGAACCAGTTTTCGCGGTGGAGAAGGGTGGAGAGGGGTGCAAGGCATCAGCCCCTTCTCCATCCTCAGCCAGCCTCCTGCTCCTTCATCATTTCCCCCTGAACAATTTTGACTCTTAAATCTTTAAGGTGGTTGAAGGTGGAAGGTCTCATCTTCTGTAACTTCTTCCTGCTGAATAGGGGCGTAGAGCTGTCCCTACCTACTGGGGTCAATATTGATCAGTGGAGGAATATATAGGGGAGTTACGAAAGGCGGAGGCAGCCGAATCCAGCGCTGACAGTGAAGAGGCGTCCTCTCACGCGACAAGGATCGTCTGTCATGGTGAAGTCATTGTAGCAATGGAGTCTCGGCACCAAGTAGAGAAACATTGAACAAAGCAACATATTAAGGTTAATGAGGTGATAAAAATGAGAAGCCCGAGAAGGAGATTTGGCCATAGTCCTCCTTCAAACCAGGAACTTAACCAATCACTAAGAGAGGGACCTTGTAGAGCCTTAATCTGGGCATTTATATCCTTTATTAGTCCTGTGATATTTTTGTGATAGCCTGGGATGTATATACAACATTCTGTCTTGATAATTGCACATGTGGCACCCTGGGCTGCTGTCAGGACATCTAAAGCCATCCTATTTTCTAGGACTGCCTTGTGTATTTGTGAGACTTTGGTATTAAGGAGGGAGATGCCATTTAGTGGATCATTGAGTGCCTTTGTAGTATATTTATTAAGGGCTTCTACATGCCACATGACATCCTCTAGTCCCGCAGATGTCATTCATATTTTAACAGGGGCATCTTAAATCTGGCCAGATAGAGTAAGCAAGATCAATAACCTTTTTTGCTCTATAGAGAAAGAAGTACAGTGGTCAGGTTCAGGCATACAGGTAACTAGGTTTAAAGTTTGACAAGTTTTAAGTATTAATTCTGGCATATCTAAAAGTATAGTCCAATACTTAATTAGTTGGTTTCTATTATCCATTGATTGCCTTTGAATTCTAAAACAATCTGGACCTGATGTGAAGTCATTACAGTCAGGGACTGTTTTATAGTGAGCTTTGAGGCTCTTTTTATGAGGAGGGCTGTTCTATGCTTAGCTACAGCATCTGTTTGCGATTGCACCTCAACAGAGGTGGCCTCTAGGATAAATATGACTAAGGGATGAAACCAATAAGACGACCTTTGAGTGGTCCAGCCTTAACAATATCCTGATTACAGAGGATCACTGGCAAGTGAGAAAACTTGTCAAGAGATAAGGGGAGTCCCCCATGGATCATCCAATCCACTCATAAAGAAAGTGGGGTCATCCATTATCTCCACAAGTCCATAGTTAATCCTATGGAGTGTGGTATGGTGGTTTTTAGGCAATTTCATTATCCCAGCCACACATAAGGTGTTAGTTAAGTTATACAATTGTAGGGGAATCAATCCCATTTTCCAGTTGTTTAATCATGTGCTGTGGGGTCTGCTAATATCCCCACAAAATAATAAGATCGACTAAAGAAGCTATTGTGCAACTTCTCTGAAGTTTACCTCAAATTGTTTAGCTTAGGTAAACAAACATTTAAAGACAATCAAATCTAGAATTTAACATCCATAAAGGTGTGTTACTAAAACAATTTTTCTCTCTAAAATAACCCTCATTTCCAGAGATAGCCAAATCAGGACTAATTCACTTTTGAAACAAGTCCAGTTTTAACAAACTTGGCCTATTATTTACATAAGCTCAGCAAGAACAGTGAGTGTGATCAATAGATCTTTTAGAATCTGCTTTGCTGAACTTTGTATAAGGAATCTCTAGGTTGAACTTTTAGTAGCCTCTCCGGGCCAGAAGCCAAGCCCTGTACTTGCCATGAGGCATGCCTGCAATACCTTTGGGCGAATTCCTCTTCCCGAGACTGCACCTACCAAGGAGTGACATTCTTTACTCACCTGGTGGGGCTGCTGGGAACTCTGTAAGCAAGGTATCAGGCCAACAGTCCCAAGGGGCTTTATGGCTCCAGGTTTCATAAAGTCAACCTTAGTTCCTTTAAACTGTCTGGTCATATCTGAGTCTATTCAAATATGACATCCCAGTCAAAGCCTTGGTAAAATAACCAGTTTCCAATGGTGTCCTGTTACAAGGAGAACAGATTCTTATTGAACTTATGCAAATGACTGATTGCCATGGAAGAAAGAATACTTACTAAGACCTTTTGGTTTCAGAGGGTTCAGATAGAGAGAAAAGCTTGAATGCTTTGATTTGTTTGCAAATCAATACTTTTACATCTCTGTAAGTTACAGATAACTAGGAGGGAGTATCCCTAGTCTGTAAGAGCAAACAGTAGAGAGAACCAGCAATGTTTAAAGTAAGACAAAACATTAAGAGACACAACACTATAATCTTTTAGTTCATTTAGTCCCAGGTACTAATTCTGGTGAATGCGGCTTTAGTCAGTTCTGGAAATTCTTACCCATTTCAGTTTTAGGATTTTCAAGTATATAAAATATCTGTATTTGTCCTGAAAGTCCTTTATAGGAATCTCCTTGAAGATAAAACTCATTTTACCAGAGAATTAAAACAATTATAAATGACAAAAACTCAGAATGGATATGGTTAGAGCTAGAGACACGGGAGTTTACAATTTAGCTGCAAGGAAATCAGGTTATTTCTGTGACACATAACATTTCCATAATTACAGTATCAAGCGGTGATCTCTCAAAACATTAAAACTTTAGGAAGTGCGTAGAATCTCTAGAATAGTTATATTATTTTCCCAAATGTAATCCAAGGTTTATCATTGGTTCCGTAGTACTTCATGAGCAACTTCACATACCAAGGAAAAGCCTGAGTTAAAGAGATTTACAATTTAAATCTTGTCAACATTTGCTAAAATCTTATGAAGTTTTAAAGCACATGCCTAAATATAATTAGGGATGTTAAACACCTGATAAAACTGAACATAGAAACTGGTTTTTCTGGGCAGGCAAAGAGAAAACCATTTACATTTTCTTAACAGCAGATCAATTGATCTAAGAAAACATTGTCCTTTTGAACAGAGACAATTTCAGTCTTGTACCAATGTACCTTTAAAACCCATTCATTTCAATCTTAATCCATTCTTGACCATAGCTAAAATTCCTTTTCTGAAGATTTCCCTTCACAAACCTTCTACAACTTTCCTTTGCATTCAGGTTTTGTCCCAAGCCATTTCCTTCCAAACAACCATCTCATTTAGGACAAAATTACCTTCCCTTCCCTTCAACAAAATGTATTCCCATTCCTTAAATCTTTCTTACATATCTCCTACTTTCCTACATACAGAGTTTCCTTTTATTTCCATCAGTCTTAGTTACACTAAGCAGAACTTTGTATTCTTAGAAACACCTTTAGTTATTAACCAATTGTGAACTGTTACAACAGAATTCTTCAGGTGGCAATTTATGAATCAGTTAAGTAGAAAACAAGCTTACCAACAGATTTAAATACTCTTAGTTTCTTTGCAGTAAGAAGTCAAAAGCACAAACCTACATTCAGTAATTAACGACTTAGCATTTTATCCTGTTTGGTTAAGACGTAGATGTCCGCAATTTAATTCCATTTGTCATCCAAGCAAAACTTTAAAACTTTCAGATTACCAAAGACTTTGAAAGCTACTTTAGCAATTACCCATTAGAACTTTGAGATAGACAATTAACCATCAGTTTAGTCATTTCTTTGCTAACAGATTTTAACAAGTAACACAAGCTTATTTGACCTTCAGTAAACTTTGATAGAATAAAAGTTTCACATTTACTGCTGTAACTTCAAAGACACGTCTTATCTTAATTAAATTAATAAACTTAACTTAGTTCCAACACTGATTTACATTCCACCTGGGCCCACTCCATTTTTAATGTTTACCTGAGACATGGTTGGGAAGATCTAGAGTGGGGGGTGTTAGGTCCAGGGGGTGCTCTTCTTGCTCCTTGACAGTGGGGAGAGAAGGAGCCGTGGTGCATGATCTAGAAGCTAGTCATGCAGGCTGCACGCACGTTGGTACAGAAACACGTAAGGGGGAAACAGAAGAAACAAAGCGCCGCCAGGAGGCAGAGAAAGGATTCCCGGTTTTGGAGCTCCTAAGCCCCAACAGAGGAGCAGACGCCATGCTTTCCCACCAGCAAGGGGGGAGGGGTTAGGCAGTCCAAGTCAGGCCAGAGAACACAGGGAAACTTCCCCGAAACAAAGAGAGTTTCGGCAGCTGCTTGGGAATATTCCCTATAGTCTCTGTCTCGAGTTAGACCAACCCCAGTTGGCTCCAGTAATAGCCATTAACACGGGAAGTGAATGAGGGAGAAGCTCCATTTTAGAATCAAAGAAAACACCAAGGACAACGAGTAGAACACACAAAACAATTAACAAAAAGGTCGCTGCGCGGTTTCGGTATGCTACCGAAAGCAAGGTTTCCACCGGCCCAGAGGAGCCTCGAGATCTCCCTGCGGTGGACAAATTCCGTCCAGGGCCGAGGGGTTCCTCTGGAACGGACAAACGGATATAACCCTCGGACAAATGAGGGGCTCCAAAAAATTGGGCCCCTCTAATCCCTGGGGCGTCCCCCAGAGTGGCAGGGGAGAAGTCCGAGCTCGTCAGCTCCTTCTCAAGCTGCCTACAAATACAATCCAACAACGCGCGCTGTTGTACAAACACTATACCGCTACCTGCAGTATAGGTCAAACAGAGGCCTCACAAGACTAGAGACAAACAAGAACACGAGACAGGAGACAAAAACACAGTTATTAATGCTGGCCAGCTTACCTCCCGGTGGGAGTCGGTTGGATCCTTGGGCAGGAGTCCGATGATCTCGGTGGGACCTCCAAATGAAAGACCCGCGGATCCCCTTACCCAAGAATCCAACACTGCCACTGGATGCAATCGGCAAGAGGTTCTTTATTGTTACGCAGGCGCCTGCGGGTGGTCAGCGCGCGCCTGCGGATGGTCAGCGCGCGCCTGCGGGTGGTCAGCGCGCGCCTGCGGGTGGTCAGCAGCTCCTGCTAGTTGAGCACACCTGGCTGGGGTGGTGCCGGGTTTTTATAGACAGGTACAAACAAGTTTTGGGTGGGGCGCAACTGATTGGTTGACGGTTAGAACTTTTGAAAAAGGCATACTGTGGAGTTTGCTGATTGGCTTTGGGGACCCGCGCGAGCAAAAAGAGAGGCGGGAAGGGGGAACAAGCTGATTGGTTCTGAGGGCCCGCACGGCGGGAGGAGAGAGGCAGGGAGGGGGAACAAGAAGGGGGAAGGTAGGAATGCCATCATGGTGTCTTCTATTATTTCTATAAGCCAAGCAGTTACAGAAGGGCAAAAGAGCAATTAATAACCTAATTTACGCCTAAAAGCCAGCGGTTCACAGAAAAGCAAACAAGCGGTTAGTTATCCTATCTATCTTCTAGGGGAGGGGTCTTTCAGGTACATGCTTCATCTTGATTGGTATTTTTTCATTTGTTAAAAGTCTTAAGAAACTAATGGTACCAGTGAACTGAACCCAGTATAGCACGACAGATGTCTTTCATGGGAAGCAGCTGACCAAGGCATTCCATTTCAGATTGAGCATAGTATACTTGAGATGACCACTGGAGAAAAAGCCCCATACAACAGCAGCCTCTATCTGGGGCACCAAAGGTAGCCTTGAAATTGACCTGGCCCAGGCTCCTGGGCTGAGTGTAGTTCAGAGACCCCTACCACCCCCATGACCCTCTGCTCTGCCATGTAACAAGACATCTGGGTCCGTTGAACATCTAACTAGTATAGGCTTCCACCCAATGAGGTGCCTCCTTCCTACACCGTGGGAATGAGAACCAGCTCTAGGCTGACCAAAATCCATCCTTGGGCCCCTATCAAGGGAGGATCCTCCTCAGATGCTGAGCAAGTTTTGTGGACAATTCCTCTAAAGAGGCACAGTTTTTTTTTTCCCTCTCCTTCAAAGACCACTGACTCCCCCAAGGGCTGCCCTTGGCTCCCTGCGGCCAATTTGCATTAGTAACCATGGGGACAAATGCGCCACTTTCCAAAGCACTACAAACAACTTGAGATGAAAGGAAATGTGAGAAAACACCAACAGGGTCCATTTCTTTGCCCTCCAGCAAGGTCACTCCAGAATGTATGTAAGAGATTATTTCTTTAGTTTTTTCCTTTCTTAAAATTGAGGTGAAATTTAAATAACATAAAATTCACCATAGTCTATCATTCAGTGGCATTTACTGCATTCACAATGTTGTGCAGCCATCACATCTATATAGCTCCAAAACATTTTTTAATCACTCGCAGATTCCATAGTTTATTACATGCTCTTTTTGTTTGGTTGTTTTGTTTTGTTTTGTTTTGTTTTTTAGATGTATTTAGAAGGGAATGCTGCAGCACCACAAAATAATGCTACTGCCTTCAAATACTTTTCCATGGCAGCCAGTAAGGTATGTCTTCAGCCCATTTTTGTAAGTACAGAAAAACATTTGGCTTTTGTTACATGCAGTTTGATGTCCAAGAGTTGATTCCAAAGCTTCGTGTTCAGCTAATGAGCCTGGGAGTTTTGTGTCCTGGAGAAGAAGAATATCATTGACAATAAAATATGGCATTGGGATAGGGGGAGAAGTCGCTTGTCTTCTTGGTAAATAAAGAATGGCAGTGACATATGCTGTTCTAGCAGGAGGCCAGACAAATCTCAGTTTTCCCTCCCCTGTGCAGCAGGTGAGGCCATCTAGCCCAGGAAATGGGAAATAAAAAGCACAAGGACAGAGGAAGGGAAAACTCAGAGAATGTCTGCAGTAAGTTCAGGACAAAAACAAATAAGAAAGGCCCAGTTTTTTCCAGTTCGATCTCTGCCAGAGGCCAGTATCTCCCCTGGCCCAAGAGGAAATCAGACAGGGACCAGGACAAGATGGTTGAGTGCATGGCTCTGGGGGCTGAATCCATGGTTTAAATGCCAGCCCTGCAGCATACTGCCTGTGTGACCATGGGCAAGTTACTTAACCTCTCTGTGTCTCGATTTCCCCATCTGTAAAATGGGCATATAAGTTTGCCTCATATCGTTGTTGCCAGGATTTAATGGGTTAATATTTATGGGCCTCATCTTGCAAAGTCCTGAAAGCAGTGCCTAGCTTACAGTAGACACGGAGTGTCAGCTATTATCTTTTGCAGTTTGGGGCCAGTGAGGTGGCGTGAACTTCAAAGCATATCCAAGGCAGAACTGATTGGACCTTGAGGAAATATAAAAAATGGAATAACATGGCTCCTGCCATGAAAATTTTTGTCTTGATTCCTGGGCTCAGTGAGCCTGGCATCCGTCTGATAAAACTTAGCAGACTACTCTGAATGCCTTCAGTGCATTAAGAACATCCTCATTGCAACACCTATCAGCCTAATGCTGGGGAATGGCCCTGATAAACTTCCTAACCCTGCACAGTAGGAAGCACCGTGCAGTCTTACAACCCCATACTGCAACACTGGGAGTAAAGATGTGCTCAAATCAGGGAATATTTTCAACTGCTCTCAGTGTTTAAAAGCCCACACGCTGCTTTAGGAGCCTATTTATAAATGACTAGCACCTCCGAGCTGCTGCTATTGTGGTGTAAATTACTGAGAAGGCTGGTACTCGGCTCCTCTCCCTTGTAATTTGTATGAAATTTTTGCTCAGCAGGCTAGTTATCTGGAGTACCATTAGATTAGGATGACAAGGGAAAGCAGACTGAAAAAGAGGTGGGCTAATGTAACAGGAAGGTCTCTTGTAATCTGGCAAATAATGCTGAATTTGTCAGCCCAAAGGAATAATGCCAGGAAGCTGGGTGTGTAAATTAACCCAGCTCCCAGACTATTCAGGGCTGTGTAACCAGCAGGAATCTGAGCTACTTGTGTTCTAAACCTGAGCTACCTTTCTTTACAGAGAAAATCTGAAATTATCTTTATGGTAATTATTCTGAATGGCATCAGGGGGACATTACCATATATTCCTTTATCATCACCTGGATGGTTTATTAGATTTCTCACTTGGGGTCACTACCCAAGTAAAGGGTTTCTGTCTTCCACTCTGCATATCCGTACAAATACACACATAAATGCATCTTTTTAAATTTGTTTTTAAGGCATATCAGTACCAGGATGCAAAACTACAGTCTTTATGTTTACTCAGAAACATGAGCAGTTATCTTGTCAGGTCCATATTGGACCATATGCTTCTACTTTTCTCTTTAAAAAAGAAAAAGATTTTATTTATTTATTTGTCAGATAGAGAGAGTACAAGCAAGGGGAGTGGCAGCCAAAGGGAGAGGCAGGCCCCAAGCCTCATGAGGGTCCATCCAGGACCCTGGGATCATGACCTGAGCTGAAGGCAGACACCTAATGGACTGAGCCACCCAGGCGTCGCCTTCTGCTTTTCTCTTTCACACCTCTGAACACATCAGGCCCATCCTTGTCTCCACACTTTTGTCATCTTCCTTCCTTCCCCAAACTTCCCATTCTGAATCCCACCCATCCTCCAGAAGAGAGCTCAATCCTCTCTCCTTCTGCAAACCCACCTCTACTCACATTGGTTCATATAATTTTCCCTTTTCTGCACTTGCCCCACATTCAATCTCTGTACTGCTGGAACTTCAATGCTTCCACCTTGTGCCTTCTCTCCTAGTGTCTGGAGACCATGTCTCCTCAACTAGGAGGATAGTAGTCTTAGTACATAGTAGAGGTTCATCAAATACTTGACAAATAAGTGACCATCTGCTCTCTCAGTTCATGTCCATTAACCTAAGCAAGAGCACTGAGCCCTAAAGTGGAAATTATATATGGGAGGATTGCCTATACATATGCTTCGTTTGGCCCAGAAGGTGTTTCAGAAATCAGGCAATCTCACATGGTGACAGATGGTAGCTACACTTGTGGTGAGCACAGCATAATGCATACAGAGTTGTCAAATCACTATCCTATACACCGGAAACTAATGGAACACCATGTGTCAACTATACTGAAGTAACAATGATTAGGAAATCTCATATAAAAGTCTGGACATCCAGCTTTCCTTGGAAAATGGAAAGAGCTGACTCTATGAGGCTGCTGTTCCATGTCACGCCGGTGGGCTGGAGCAGAAAGCAGAGGGGCTGCCACTGCCTTTAGACAGGGCAGGAACTCTCTCCTTTTCCTCAGTGCCTGTCACTCTGTCACCAATCAGTGTACTTCATTGTACTTCTTACATTACCTTAATGGTTCCTGGAGGTATATCTGAGTTGGCTACTCCTGACCTGAAAGTTACAAATAAGCCCTCTGGGTCCTTAAACAGTCGGTGAGTCCAAAGTCAGAACCCATCCCCTATTTCCTCCCTTCCTCCTCCCCTCTTCTCATTTCCCTTCCCTTCCATTTTTCTCAACACCTAAAATGAGGATAGTTGGAAGACAGACCCACTAGACTTAACCACAACCATCACAGCAGGCCTTACTATCTCCAGACCAGACTATCCCAAGCACCCTAGGACCACAGGTAGATGTAGGCAGGGGACAAGAGGGAAGAAGAGAGCAGTTGTGTTACATCTTTTTTAAATACAGCTGGACCATCCTTAAGAATTCTTACAATAGCTTGCCCTTTGATATGCAGAAGCTCAAACTTTGGAGTTTTGAAATTATTTTTCAACTATGCCTTTTCTAGTGATGTGCTATTCTTGTGTCACTGAGAGGTACTCTGGTTGCATCCACAATAACTCCATTTAGGAGGTAAGAAGAAATCTGGAGAACCTTTAACCAAAATTTGAGTTCCTGAGGAAGTGCTGTAAGTCTGTAAAGCAAACCTACAAATCTGCTGAATGACAGCCAAGTGGCCAAATGTGCCTCCTCATTCAGTCACAAAAGGGTGAAATGCATGATGGGAGACAAAAAGAAAAGTGAGTTTCCTGGTTAGGGAAGTCACTTTTAAGGTTCACTCTTTATCCTGGATTGATATGCTAAATACCAATATTTTTAAACATGTGTTAAATGCTAAAACATGCTAAAAACGCCCTTCTGTAGACTCTTTAGAATACTAATTAGGGTAAAAAAAGGTAATTAATTTAGCATCAAGTGGAAAAGAAGATATTGATGATGTTATAAGCAGACAAATTTGAATAAAGAAGCATATACCAATGATTGAAATTCACAGACTCTCTAAAATGTTATTTGGCCGTTTATATCAACCTCCTTTGACCAAAGCAGGTAACAAGTGTCTGGATAGATTTTTCCCTTCTGGAAAAGCTCCTACACATCCTTCAAAGCCAAGTTCAAATGTCAACCACCTTTAACAACTCAATCCTCTCAGTCCCTAGCCTCATCTAGGCAGTTGAGTATCCCTCTTCTAGGTGTCCACAGCATTTCTGAATCTGATTCTACTATGGGACTTACCACATTTGACATGGCTATTTAGGAGGCACTATAGTTGATTGGAGCCCACAAGCCTGGGAACTCTCTGAGGCAGGGATCATTGTTCATCTTTCAACTTTCACCTCCTACCCCAGTCCAACACCTATTACAGAGTCACACACAAAGCAAGCACAAAATAAATGAAGGATGAAAGAATGGAAAAAAGAGTTGACTTTTGTTTCCCTCTTTTCTAGTCAAACGGGGTTATGAAGGTTTGAAAGGAGAAACTAGAGAGAGACAGAATAACTTACAAACTGCCTGATTAACTTGCCTTGATTTAATCCCTTATTGGGTACATTTTAAATATTTGAAGTGACTTTTTTCATAATTTTTCTTATCATGAATTGTTCTGGGACTTTACTTGGATTTTTAAAACTGTTCCAGGGCAATGCAATTGGTCTTCATGGGCTCGGTCTTCTTTACTTTTATGGGAAAGGAGTTCCTGTGGTAAGTTAAATAATTTCTCTCTCTTTTCAATGTATTTCTAGCAATTTATAAGGTAAAATTCATAATCGTTAACTAACTTAAAGGAATTAGTCTCTAATACCTTGTTTGCCAAACTATCATATTTGACATTAGAAAATAATTCAGTGGAATATTTGCCAAAAGAGACATAAAACAAATTTGTGACAAGAATAACAACCCTAATTATATCTTAGAATTATAGATTCTAAGTAACCTTAGAAATCAAACAACCCCTGAGGATTTTTTCTGATAGAGAACTTTAGTTTCTTAGTGTAACCTCTGTCCTTTGAGTGACCCTCCCCCAATATCTAACAAAACCTATTGCCAGGGTAGGAAAAGGCATAATTTACAGTGAAAATGAGATAATTATTTCCTAATAGAATCTAACATAATAATGAAATAAAATGCATAACACTTCTGATACTATTTTAATTAGCCTAAATCACATAAAGCTCTACCTATCCTTTTTTTTTTTTTTTAAGTGGAAGGCAATTGTTACCATGGAGTTATACATACACCTTTGAGTAATAGAATGTAATTATCTTGCAGAATTATGCTGAAGCACTTAAATACTTTCAGAAAGCTGCAGAGAAAGGATGGCCCAATGCACAGTTTCAATTAGGCTTCATGTACTACTGTAAGTGCTACAAATATGGCTGCTGTACCAAGAATGACAAATGCATTATTATTTCTACTCCATTTTTTTTTTTACAAAGATAAAATTGTTGGAGTGATTGATTTAGATAGAATCCTGAGGCAGCATTATGAGGATGCATTTGAAGACTTAAAGAAAGGACACCCATTGAGAGAGGAGGCAAGGAGGTATAATGAGGAAAATCACTTTTGGAAAGGTTGAGTTTGAGGTGCCTTGTGATAGCAAATGTGCATACTCAAAAGCAAGTATGCAACTCACCAGAAGGGTCAGAGTTGGAGAGAGGATTTGGGAGGCATCAACGTAGAGGAGTTAGTTAAAAATAGCTGAGAGTGCAAAAAGAAAAGAAAGAGCATGAGAAGAACAGTGAGCCATGGTCAGAAATCTGGTGGTCCTCAGTACTGTATTGAAAAGATAGGCAGAGAAAGAATAGTCATGAAAAGACTGAAAAGACATGGTCAGAGAAATAGAAAGGAAAAGTGATCTTAAGGAAGCCATAGCATGGTACTTTCAAGAAAGAATAAATGAATGGGCCTCCCTGTGAAATGCAATGAGAAGCCTGCTTCTTCAAAACAAAAACAAAATGAAAAGAAAGAAAAGAAAAAAGAAAAGGCTAAGAATCAATGGGACTTTTCAATATAGAGAATATTTGTGTGGTCATTGGACTGGTTGGGGTAGAAGCCAGATATGATGGAATGAGGTATGAATGGAAGGTGAGAAAGTAGTTGGATAAAAATATTCTTGGAACTTGTGTGCCTTTAAATGGAAGAAAAGAAATGGAACAGTGGCATGAAGGGGATCAAGAACCAGGAGGGAGTTCTTTTTAAGGTGATGAGAGACCTGGGTATAATTTTTGGCGAAAAAGAGCCAGCCAATGGAGATGGTTAATGTATCTTGGGAGTGATGTGATAATTGATGAGAGATTCTAGAAAAAGTTGAGTGGTATTAGGATCTGAATGCACCCAGGTAAGTAGAGGCCTCCTTAGTTTCAATAAAGAGGAGGGATTTCTCACCCTCAAAGATTGGAGAGTTGGAGGAAAGGATGGTGCAGATATAAATCTGGAGGGAGGGAGAGAGAGGCAAGTGAGAAAAGACAATGTAAGAATTTCCTTGGGTGCCTGGGTGACTCAATCTGTTTGACTTTGGCTTAGGTTATGATCCCAGAGTCCTGGGATCAAGGCCCACGTGGGGCTCCCTGCTCAGCCAGGAGTCTGCTTCTTCCTCTCCCTCTCCCTCTGCCCCTCCTCCCTGCTCATGCTCACTCTCCTTCTCTCTCACACACAAATAAATAAATAAAATATTTTTTTAAAAAGAGAATTTCCTCAATGAACTAGGCACCACCAAGTTCTCTTCTGAGAACAAAGGCAAAGTGATTGGGGCAGGAGGTCTCAGAAAGCCATGAAAGTTTGTTATACTCTGTGGGGATTGAGAGAGGGAGTGCCCAAAATGAGTACCAAGAGATCTGAACATACCCGAGTATCTCCACTAAGTCCTTCATTTCAGAGGCAGGGCTAGAGCAGCAGGAGTTTGCATCATCAGCAGGCATTTTCCACAGTAGCCCAGGATGATGGCCTGTTTTATATTATTTTGGGGGTTGCCAAAATGGCCTTGTTCTTCTAGTTCATTCCAGGTCCCAGGCCGAGGATCTCTCAGATTCCTCCACCTTCTAGAATAAGAGTAATAGCAATGGCTAATATTTATTAAGTCTTTATGTGTGTCTACTCATTTGGTCCTCTCAACATGTCTAGGGGGTATCCTACAGTTTATAGATGAGCAAACTGAGGCACATCACAGGTCCAACAGCTTGCCCAAGATCACATGGTTAGTGGAGCTAGCATTCAAACGCAAGTGATTTGCCTCCAGAGTCTTTGCTCTTAGTGGCACTGCTTCTAAAGGTTATGAAATGTTGAGAGCTGGAAGACAAGTTAAGGACCGTCTAGTGAAAGCCTCTCCTTTTACAAATGAAGTTCCTAGAGGGTACCCAACTCACAAAGGGTAACGAGAGAGCCAGGACAAGCTGCTAAGAGCATGCTGATTTTCCACCTCGCCCTAAATGCTTCTCCTTGCTCCAAGTATGAGTTCAGTCTGAGCAGGGCCTCCTGGAACTGGGATTCACCTGCTTCAAACTCTGTAGTTATGACTGGGAGAAGCTCTACTGGTCTCCCGATGTGGAAAGACAAGAAGGGTGAGCCACGTCCTATGTCCTCGGTCCTCAGAGACCACCTTCTGGTCTCCTTTTCACTAACTTTAGGTATGCCGAATTGAGGAGATATTCTCATGAGACTTAAGAGTCTTTCTTCTTCAGGTCTCTGAATGGGTCAAGAACATAAATTTCCACATTCTTACTTATAAGCAAATTTAACTTCTTTCCCCTCTACATAGTGGATCATAACAGCTTGACTTTTGGTTGGCTTTTCTCATTCTATTTAAAATAATAGGCATCGGGGCGCCTGGGTGGCTCAGTGGATTAAGCTGCTGCCTTCGGCTCAGGTCATGATCTCAGTGTCCTGGGATCGAGCCCCACATCGGGCTCTTTGCTCAGCGGGAGCCTGCTTCTCTCTCTCTCTCTGCCTGACTTTCCACCTACTTGTGATTTCTCTCTCTGTCAAATAAATAAATAAAATCTTTTAAAAAAATAAAATAATAGGTATCATGTGACCATTATACCCATAGATTATAATGCAAAAAAAGATAATAATAATAAATAAAACAAACAAGGGGTGGCTCAAAACAATTTTAATTTTCAGCTGGCTCTGGAGTATGGAAGGATTATAAACTTGCCTTCAAATATTTTTACTTGGCATCTCAGAGTGGGCAGCCCCTTGCCATTTATTACCTGGCCGAGATGTACGCGACAGGAACGGGAGTGTTAAGATCGTGCAGAACTGCTGTGGAGGTAAATAATGGCATGTGTTTAAAGCGTTTTTCAATTATCACAGAGAGGAGGTGATACTGTCCTTCAGTTGTTAGTGCCTTTGATTTTATAGATACTATGTCTTCCTGTTGAGAGTGTGAACACGGGTATTGGTCAGGCAGAAAAGCTGTGATGTGACTCGGGCTGGGACAGGAAGAGGAGAAATGATCCCTCCTCTCTTGCTTTTGGCTTTTCATCAGGTTTTAAAGCTCATCTCAGAATTCAGTTAAGGAGCTCTGCCTCAGCCTTCATTCAAATGGCCAGGGCAATTTGGCCCTTCTAAGTGGGACTGGGAGTTGTGACTTGGGAAATGAAAGGCTTCGTTTAGCTTAGAAACTGTAGCCCACTTCTTCCCAGAAAGCAAGGTCCTTAAGTTTTTGATGATTTGGATGACAACTGGAAAAGTGAATCCTTTCAGCCTGAGCCAGTGATGTACTTTTCAAAAGTAAGCTTTTAGGACCTTAATGCCCTTCATTGATTTATTAAACATTTCCGCTAAACCAAAATAAATACCTCCATGTTGCAATCTGGCCCCTCTGAAACTCATTTCAAAGGCTGCCAGCTAATAATCTATCTTTAGATTTGCTCCTTTGCCAACTTCCTAATGAATTATGTATGGCTAACCTCTTTTGGTTACATAAGGGCTATTCAGCTAAGTTGACGCTTGTCCCCACAGAGCTCTGCACACCTCCCTCACAGTTATGTCACCTACACCCTTAGGCACTGTCTTCCCTTCATTCTCTCCTTTCCACATCAGCTGTGGCCTTATAACTCACCCTTGCAGAGCAGCAGTACCCAGAACAGTCCTTTTTTAAAAAACAGAAGTCAAAACATTCTGTCCTGCCAAATAGCCTTAAGTCAGGAGAGTTTATTACATAAATTTAAAATAAGCCTCAGGAAGTTTCAGCTCAAGACCAAAAAATTTACACTTATAATCTTTGTGCCTATGAGAGGTATTATCTCTTCGCCCTAAATAATTTTCAAAAGCCATACTTTAGACCCGAAATCCTTGCCTGACCAGCCAGGAGAAGCCAAAGATTCACTTCATTTATCGTTTGCCTGGGACGAAGCATATAGGCTAACTTGTGTGCTTGATTTCTTTCTCCCACGTACAGCTTTATAAAGGTGTCTGCGAACTAGGCCACTGGGCTGAGAAATTCCTGACAGCATACTTTGCCTATAAGGATGGTGACATAGATTCTTCTCTTGTTCAGTATGCACTACTTGCAGAAATGGGGTATGAAGTAGCTCAAAGCAATTCAGCATTCATTTTGGAATCTAGTAAGATAAGTTAAAATTCTCTGCAATTCCCCAATCATACATATGCATAAATGACTTTACTACACGGGTATTTTAAGCCTTCCTAATGAAATGTCTCTCTTTTTTTAGAAAAGGCTAAGATTCTTGAAAAAGAGAAGATGTATCCAATGGCACTTCTCCTTTGGAATCGAGCTGCCATTCAAGGTACAGAACCTAGATAAAAATGAGCACACGCCTAGTCCCTGTCCACTATCAGTCATCAGTTTGCTCCAGCTGAGCTCTCGGGTGTCTAAGCAGAAAGCTGCAGGCTATCAATCAGGTGGTCTTTCCTGCGGTACCCGTCTTAGGGTCAGCCTTTGATGAGGGGTCATTTCCAGGAATTTCTTTTCTTTGCTTCTTTGTTATGCTCGAGGTCCCTGGTTTGGTAAACCATAGGCACCAGAGTAGTTGTTTGAAACAAGACAGTTCTGACTCAGGAAACCAGTTTTCTTGTTCTGACTTCAGTTCACTCATTTGCTGAGTTTGGGTGTTTGTTTGTTTGTTTGTTTGTTTCTGAACTTATCAGAGAAGTGACCTATGTCTTAATGAATTTATAGGCAAAATTGCTTATGGATCTAAGACTCATTTGATTGCTCTTTTAAAATACCACATGGATGATTACTACAAACTTCAGATCTTTATTGTAACTATTAACAGGTTAGCACCAGAAAACGAAACAGAACAAAACCCAAAGTCAAATATCAAGATCCTCTCCCTATTCCTGGGGTTCCTGTACCCAGCTCGCAGGGTTCACAGCAATGAAGAATATACAGTAACACTGGAGTGAAAACATTGGCAGGTGGCATTAGTAAAAGCAAACAGATGCTGCAAAGCTCTCACGATCAGGATTTAGATATGTGACGAGCTCTCATGCAGTAAAAGAGCAATTTTATTTCTGATTAAGTTTCTTAAAATTGTCCCATGGTAAGGTTGAATTGTCTCTTTTCCATAAGAAGTGAATGGGATAAAAATGATTCTCAACTGACACTATATAAAGCCGAGGGGGGAAAGTCATAGGGGTGCCTTTGCAGATCCCACTGAGCCAGGGACAGAGCGGCAAGCCAGCCATGCAATTTTAGCAAGAAGTTCCTGAAAGAAGAAAAGCATGTGTTTTCTAAAATGCAATAAAGACCTTGTTTGGTATAGGAAAACAACACCAATCTCTCCACTATGGCAAATCAGCTCAATTGCAACAAATACAGGCTTATTCCAAGCCAGGAAATGTGTGGACATTGCACCAAGGAAAGGAGGCATTGAAAGCGAGAGGACATTAATATTAAACAGAATTCACCAGTATAAAAAAAAAAAAAAAGTCAGGCCGCTAAAAATAATTACGTGTCACAAGAGAGGTCAGGCATGAGTGTCCTGAAGATGAGGTTGCTGAGTGCCTCACTCGAGGTTAGGAGACATAATAATGAACACAGCTACTCCGCGCTGGTGGTGCTTCTTTCCGCAGTGGCTGTGTGTGAGGAGAGTGCTGACTCAGTCAGGACTCAGCCCCCATGCTGTGACTGTGAAATTCAAGGGGAGAATCCCTCCCACTGTCAAGGGACCCCCTGAGAACCTGCCATGGTCACCATATGTCCCTAGTCAGCCCCTTAATTATGGTGGAGCTGACTTCTCTGGAAAACCTGCTTGTTCACTGCCTTCCTGCTCAGGGATTTCAGAGGTCCTGCTTACTGCTTATAAAGCTTGAAATTGCACAGAAGGCCTGTCCTTTTGTGGTTATGGCCCAGGAAGAAACTTAGGGTTAATGGAAGGCACCTTTGGGCAAAATTAGAAATGGAGTGGGTTTCTCATTAAGGCTTTAAGGCTCTTTTGCCTCTCCAGGTCTATCCAGGCCCCTCTCTTGGGTAGCAATGCCATAAGGACTTGTCCCCAGCTACCTGAACCTTTTTTTTTTTTTTTTTTTTACTTCTGGGAAGTAACCCTGTTAACCAATGTCTTCAGCAGCTTATGAATTTTATGATGATACCCTTACTTAAGAAGGCTAACAATGGCTCATGGTATTACACTTTAATAGAGGATTCTAGAAGATTAAAATAACTTCAGTACCCCAAGGAATCAATTCCAAAGGATTTTAGGCATTGCAGTAAGCCAAATATGGGGAAAATTCTGGGTGGAAGGAGTCCTATAGCCCTCAATTATATACCTCAGACCATAGTACACAGAGCACTTTCCTCCTTTTCCGAGTAAGTCTAGACTGTGCTAGAGGGGTTGGCCACACCTGAGACAGATGTCCTAGATAGATTTAGAGGTCCAGAATTCCCTCATCTTTTCAGTTAACATTTTCCCAATGAATGGAAACATGGACCCCAAAGCCACCCTAAGTGGCCTTTGAAAGATTGAAGTCTCATGTCTTAAAAAGTCAAATGAACTTTTTTCTACTCCTGAATATATCCAAATTTGTTGGAAAATAAGATCCTAAATTATTTAATGTTTGGGAAAAGCATTTTCTGAAGAGTTTTCTACCAGGTCTGTCCATTCATTCCATAAGTGTTTGTCAAGTACCATTTTAGTATGATAAATACCATTTTAGATGATATCAGTGATCAAGAACATCAAAGTTTTTGTCCTCCTAAGACAGAGAAAAATAAAATCATGAGACAGAGACAATAAACAAATAAGATAACAGTGATATGTGCTGTGAAGGAAAGAGAACACGGAGAGAGATAGGTAACTCCTGGGGGTGGGGGGTGAGAGGACACTTTAGACAAGGCAGTCAGACAAGTCCTGTAGGAGAGAAGTGACATTTGCTGTGAGACCCCAATAATGAGAAATCAGCGACATGAAGGGTCAGAGGAAGTCCAAACATGACGGGCAGAGGGACATGAAGAATCTCAGCGCAGAGGTCCTGAGGCAAGAATGAGCTTGGTGTGTTGAAAGAGTATTACGGATTATTAAGAAAGTGAGAGCCTATTAAGAAAATGACATGTGGGGGCGCCTGGGTGGCTCAGTGGGTTAAGCCGCTGCCTTCGGCTCAGGTCATGATCTCAGAGTCCTGGGATCGAGCCCCGCATTGGGCTCTCTGCTCGGCAAGGAGCCTGCTTCCTCCTCTCTCTCTGCCTGCCTTTCTGTCTGCTTGTGATCTCTCTCTGTCAAATAAATAAATAAAATCTTTAAAAAAAAAAAAAAAAAAAGAAAGAAAGAAAGAAAAAAGAAAATGACATGTGATGCGGCTAGTCAGGGAGGCAGAAGGCAGATGAAGCATGACTGGGAGGTCAGGTCGGGAATCTGGATATTATTCCAAGTGCAAAGTGAAGCACTTTAGGGCTAAAGGGAAATAAAAGGATTTGACTCTACTTTTTTTTTTTTTTTTTTAAGTCATCCTGGGGGTGCTCCTGGGCAGCTCAGTCAGTTGCACAACCCACTCTTGATTTCAACTCAGGTCGTGATCTCAGACCTGCTTGGTGCTCTGCACTCAGTGGGGAGTCTGCTGGAGATTCTCTTTCTCCCTCTGCGCCTCCCCTCTAGTTGTGTTTGCATGCATGTGTGCAAGTACTCTCTCTCTTTCTCAAAAAAATAAATAAATCTTTAAAAGACAATCATCCTGGCTGTTAAATGGAGAATATAATGAAAAGTGGAGATAAAAGGACAGTTTGGAGGCTATTATAGTACTCCAGGCTTGATCTAGGTGGTGAAGGAGACAGCAACAAGCCAGTGTCTTTTAGAGGTAGGACCTGCCGAAGCATTCAATAAGAAATGAGGGGGAGGGGCGCCTGGGTGGCTCAGTAGGTTAAGCCTCTGCCTTCAGCTCAGGTTATGATCTGAGTGTCCTTGGATTGAGCCCCGCATCAGGCTCTCTGCTCAGCGGGGAGCCAGCTTCCCATTCTCTCTTTCTGCCTGCCTCTCTCCCTACTTGTGATCTTTCTCTGTCAAATAAATAAATAAATAAAATCTTTTAAAAAAAAAAAAAAGGAGGAGGAAATATCTTGCTTACATTTATAGCCTGAGTAATGTGCTAGTACTGAGATTGGGAAGGAGCTGATGATTTGGTTTGATTTGGTGTGAGGGAGGTAGGTAGCAGGGTGTTAGGAACTGCATGCTTTGAGATCCAAGTAGAGAAGTCAAAGAGCTGATTAGAGGAGTTGGGGTTTAGGGAGAGACAGGACTGTAGATAAAATTCAGGAAGAGTGAACATCAAGATTGGCATGGAACTAATCTATATCACCTAGAAAAAGAGATAGAGGAGAGTGGTAGAGAGAGGAGGGGAAGAGAGGAGAGAGAAGAGAAACAAACGAAGAGGAGAAAAGGAAAAAATGAGTCAACTAATAAACACTTGATGTTCCAACATTTACAAGCTGGGTAGAAGAGGACTGAGGCAAGAGTTTGGAAAGCAGAGGTCTATCAGGCAGAGGGAAATCAAGAAGGTGCAAGGTCACTAGTGTCAAGAGAGGAAAGTGGATGGGCAGATAGGTCCAATGACTCCAGAGCTGCTTAGAGGTCCAGTAAGATGAGGACAGAGATGTGACTGGTGGGTTCACCTGCATGGAGGTTATCAACCACCCTGAAATAAGCAGTTTTATGGAGAGGAGCAGAAGCCAGATTGGAGAGGGTTGAAGAGTGCATGGGAATTGAAGCTTTGGAGACAATCAATATAGAACGCACTTTGGAAAAGACTGAAGGGAACAGAGAAATGGGGAGTAGTTAGAAGGACACACCATGAGATAAAGAGAGGGTGTGTTTTTGTTGACAGAAGATACCAAAGTGTGTTTAAATGACTGATGGGACTGGTCTAAGAAAGAAGGAGACGTGGATGATGCAGGAGAGTAGACCTTCAGGGGTGAAGTTTGAGAACGGGAGAGGTGGGATCTAGTTTCCCAAGAGTTGACCTATCTTCAAAAGAGAATTTAAAAGGTAGAACTCCTAGTTTTTTTTCTTTGAGAACATTCATGCTATACCGTGGGAGTGGTCCTGCAATGAAGACTGCTACAGATGAGTGTTGTGTTTTATATTCCAGAAGTTATATCTAATCTTGATTCTAAGATCCCGAGTGTTTTGTTTTTCTTTTTAATGTATATTACCATTAGGGTGAGTTACTAGGAACTGTACATGAATCATTGGAATTTTTTCTTCTCTTTCTAACATTTCTGTCAGGCAATGCATTCGCTAGAGTCAAAATCGGAGATTACCACTACTATGGCTACGGGACTAAGAAAGACTATCAGACAGCAGCCACACATTACAGCATTGCAGCGGACAAGTACCACAGCGCACAAGCCATGTTCAATCTGGCCTATATGTACGAACACGGTTTAGGTATCGCAAAGGTAATAATCCAAACCTAGTAATGACAGCTGTGTGGGAAGGAAAAAAAAGTGTAAATGTTTTTAATTTCATTGACATCTTCAGTGTAGAAGAAGGAAGAAAAAGACATTTGCTGAGTCCCTCCCCCGTGCCAACACATAATACTTACCCTAACGTGAACCCTATGAGAAGGAAATTATTTTCTCCATTTATGCCCAAAGACATAACTAATGAATTGAGATAAATCTAGTCTAGGCTAATCAGATTCATAACTTCAAGTTTTTCCAGCAATAGTAGTGGGCCCTCCCCCACTCCCTTCCACCTCCAGGCCTTTCTTTCTCTGTTAAAATTTCCATTGACACTCAAGCTCTCAGTAAACAAGGAGAAAGTGGGAATGAGGTCAGAGCTGGATACCAAGGGGACATTAATCCAGAAATGTCTTTTAAATCACCCACTATGTAGCTGACACCGTGCTGAGCACTCTAGAGTATCCTAAGAAAATAGATCTCCATCCTTCAAAGACTCTACTTTACTTGAGAAGATAAGGCATATATATTTATTCAGAAAGAGAGCTAACATGACAAGGAGATATTGGGAGAATCCCTTAGTAAGTGTAATTAAGGTGAAGATGTCATTGGGTTCTGGTACAGTGAGAGAGGTGTATTGAATATCAATAATGATAGTAATAGCCAGGTATTTGATGTGTTCCATATACTATGCCATTTATTTATTTATTATTTTTTTAAAGATTTTATTTATTTATCAGAGAGAGAGGGAGAGCGAGCGAGCACAGGCAGACAGAGAGGCAGGCAGAGGCAGAGGGAGAAGCAGGCTCCCTGCCCAGCAAGAAGCCCGATGTGGGACTCGATCCCAGGACTCTGGGATCAGGACCTGAGCTGAAGGCAGCCGCTTAACCAACTGAGCCACCCAGGCGTCCCTATTTATTTATTTTTAAAAGACTTTGTTTATTCATTTGAGAGAGAGAGAGAGAGACAGACAGAAAGAGCATAAGTGGGGGGGGGGGGGTAGGGGGGTAGGCAGAGAGAGATGAAGAAGCAGATTACCCACTGAGCTGGGAGCCCAACACGGGGTTTGATCCCAGGACCTGGAGATATTGACCTAAGCCAAAGGCAAACACTCAACCATCTGAGCCACCCAAACACCCCTATACTATGCTATTTAAATCACACAATCACTCAAGGAGATAAGCCCTATCATTGTCCTCAGTATATGCATCAGGAAACCAAGAGTGTAGAGAGGTTAACACACATGGCCAACTTTGCAGAACTCACTGGTGGTGGAGTCAGAGTTTGAACCCAGGCCTGTTTTTTAGGGTAAACGGTGAGCCCTGCCTCGAGTCTTTCTTAGTGCGCAAGTATATATTTCATATTAATGTTTATACTCCTGACTGCATTTTTAAAAGCTTTTTATTTTTTATTAACATGTAATGTGTTATTAGCCCCAGGGGTGCAGGTCTGTGAATCGCCAGATTTACACACTTCACAGCACTCACCATAGCACATACCTTCCCCAATGTCCATAACCCAACCACCCTCTCCCTGCACCCCCCGCCTCCCCCTCCCGTCCCCCCACAAGCCTCTGACTTCATTTTGAGAGCTAAATAATGAGGGGGTTATCTGCTTTTCTGTGCTTTCTTCTTTCTTCCAGTTGTACTAGTAGTTGAGTGTTATTGATGGGGAATTTCTTATTTGACTGCTAATGGCAGACCCTGAAACAAGCAAGGGCTTCATATTCAGGCACTGACAATTCAGATTCCTGCCTTTGGCTGATCACTTTTCATCATCCCCAGCACCCTAAGCTGTGGAAAGACTGTCAAATCCAAATCCAGTCTGTTTTCCCCATTCTTAGCATGTACAGGCTTCTTGTGTTTATAAAATGGGATCAAAGAGCTAAATCAGAAGATTTCTTTGGATGTCATTTAGCCACACCCCACTCCCTTCCAAGGATCCTCCACAGCTGTAAAACAGAAAAAAGATACCTCCCCTCCCCAGGTTTAGAAATAAAACAATAAGCCTTTGTGAAGGGGCTCTGTCGTCCTTGTGTGGAATGACTCGTATTTAGATCAGAAGAGAATTTGAGTGACTGCTAAGTAAAGTTTCCGTAAGATTAAAGCTTTTATTCACAATTCCTCATGCAAAATGTAACAATAATGGTGACAAGAGCACTGTGTGTATCATGGATAAAGTGACCCCACTCTATGGGTTAAATTCAAATTAGCTTACCTTATAATCCTATGTGATTCAAGGAGCAGGTGCCTGTGACAGCCTTATCCTCACCATAGTGAGGCCAGTTTGCCTTAAGACTCTGGGGGCAGGGAGGATACAGGGCCACCTGTGAAGAGAGGACACTGTCTATGGGAGCCCAGATGGCCCACTGTGTCAGAGGGCCTGGTTTTCCTCCGTGGAGTCACCGCTAACCTCTCTCCCAGGCTCTTTCTTCACAATGTCAAATAGCAGTTGTCAAAACATACATTTCATACACTTGGAAAAACTTGGAAATTTCTCTCTGGCCACATTTCTGTTCTTGCCCATCCAGGTCCCACTGATCAGTGTCTCACAGTTATTACGGGTGTATTTTTTCCTATAAAAAGTCTCTACATGCAAAAACAAAAACAAACAGGGCTGTATTCATACCCGGATGTGGGAATTTTAGATTTAGTTAATGAGGAGTCATTGCTCTTTGTCCTCATTAATTTCTTCGGTTTCACAATTAGAAAAATAATAACCAAGTACCCAGGGGCCTGGTTTCTTAATCTTGCTGTCTAATAGTCAAATTAAGAAGAAGATACCATGTTTTCTAATCTTTAAAATGAATATGCTGATAATTAAAAGCCGAAATCTTGTTCCAGCGATGGTTAATGAAAGCAAAGCAATTAGGAGACCAGACTTCCACAGCATTTAAGTCATCAAGTAACTAAGCATTTCTTTGGCAGGGCACTTCACAATTCTCTTTATTAGTTAATCCTCATGCAAACCAGTGGGAAAGATAATAATATCATTACCAGGATTTCTCTGAGTATCGAAAAAGGCTTTGTAAGCATAAAGCCCTCTGGGAGAAGGAAGTGAAGTATACATCAACCATTGGTAAATCAATATAAAAATGTGGGTCGTCGTTGTCCTCATCTGTCTTTAGGAAAGGACATTGGGACAAGGGTGATGTAGGTGATTTACCCTAATAGCTTCAATGAGAAGCATCTCATTCCCCAATTTATGACTTTGAATTAAGCTCAATAAGCTTCTTGACTTAAACTGTGAGCCAAGACTGACTACATCATTGTTTTGGGAATACAAAATAATGCCTGAGGCAAAACTGGGAGAGGAACTGAACTAATGTAGAAATATAAGCACTCAGCTCACAAGTTGTTACAAAACTCTATCTCAGTTTACACTTGATTCAGAAGTACTTCAGAAAGTTAACCATGAACAAAACATGTTGCCCATCCCCCCCCTGCCCATTCCTTCTGTCTGTTTCCTGGCTCAGGCCAGAGTTTCTACTCATGTAGGCTTATTGTAAAGGCTTCTCAGTGGTTTCCCATTCTGGTGTTCTTCCTTTAAATCTGCAGCAGAGAAAGCCATGTCTGTCAAAGATTTTAATCCCCAGTTCACAGAGAGGCCTAAGAGATGTGTCTCTTAGTGAGAGACTACATTTCCCAACTCCCCTTCATCCCCATGAATAGTTCTTACCAAAGGAATGGAAGTAAAAGTGAAGGGTGTCATTTCTGGGCTAAGGCAGCTAAGAAGCTTCTCCCTTCTCTCTTTGCCTTTCTTGAATGCAGAACACGTAGAGGCTCAAAGGGATGGCAGAATCAAATGATGGAAGGAGCTTGGGTCCCTCAGTTACCATGTAAAGAAAACTTATCTCCAACAGGGAATACCTATGTTGAAATTTGGGGATTTACTTGTTATAGATGTTAGCATTACTTTAATTAATACATAATCCATCTAACAAAGCACTATCAGTTTATTTTTGATAAAATACATATGTGGTAGTGTTACTTCTCTCCCTCACTCTTTCCAAAATTATGCATTTACACAAAAAAATGCAAGCAAACACAAAACTAAAAGCATCTTATTGACTATGTACTCCCCAATGAAGTCTGAACTTCTTATTCTGACATTCAAAACCTTCCTTGACCTAACCTACTTACTTCCTTATATTCTAGACTACTTTTCCTTCCCTGCCTTGCCCACCCCCAATCAGAGACCTTGAACTAAACCCTCCTGACCTTTAGTCATATCAGCCCATTTTCTGGAATGATCTTCTCCTATAGTTTTGGCCATTGAAGACCCCTCTCTGTGTCTTTCAAAGATAGTTCCCATATGATCTCCTCCATGAACTCTCCAGTGATATGAAAGATATCTGCATCTGCTTCTAAACTGCCATGGTACTCTGCCTGGCTGTTCTTTATTCACTCAAAAATTTATCGAGTGCTTGTTTTGTGCCAGAAAGCACTGTGCTTTGTTCTAGGAATACAAGAATAAGACAATCTTCAAAGAGCTCGTAGTCTGCTATGGAAGAGACAGTCTGCAGCTATAGTGAAAGCCTAAAATGGCACTAGAGCATACCCACACAAGTAAAGTGCTGTGAAAATATGAACGAGGGAACAATGAATTCAGGTGGACAGATCAGTGCTGCCGGGTCTGTTCTAAAATTATTTTATACCATGAAGTATAAAGAACACATGACAGTTTTTTTTAATGGAAGAAAGCATGTATATTTTAAGATAAAGACTAAGAAATCTTTCATAAAGTAAGACAAAAGGAGGGAAGAATAGGCTCTGGAGATGAGTTTCCAACATGTATAGTTAGACCTACAAGATAACACGTCTTCAGGATCCTACAGGAAAAACAAAACCGCATTCATTGAATAAATTATAAATAGACCTGTCACAAATAAAAGTAATTATGGCATGAAGCATTTTTATTTCTCATTTGTCTGGTCTGACCACTTAAGGAGTGTTAGAGCTGAAGCTTTAAACACCAGAATAGAATTATTTTCTGGAAAGGACAAGTTCAAGTTAGATATTTAAAATGGCCTTCTCAGAAATACGACAGAACAGAACACACACCACTTAGAAATGGCCATGACTTCTCTTGAAATAAATGCCTTATCACCTAATAATTAGAAATGTGCAAAACAAAAAAACTTTATGTAGATAACTTTATTTATTACAGACAAAAACCCTGCAAGCACGGGCGCCTGGGTGGCTCAGTGGGTTAATCCTCTGCCTGAGGACGTGATCTCAAGGTCCTGGAATCGAGCCCTGCATTGGGCTCTCTGCTCAGCAGGGAGCCTGCTTCCCCCGCTGTCTCTGCCTGCTGCTCTGCCTACTTGTGATCTCTCTCTGTCCAATAAATAAATTTTTTAAATCTTAAAAAAAAAAAGAAAAACCCTACAAATAAACAAACTGCTCCAAAATAGAAGGCATGTTCTGTAAGTCATCATGTGGTAGTATACCATTGCATTCTGTATTCTATGGCCCTATGGTTAAGTGAGCAGGCTAGATGGAGAATATTGGATTTGAATCTCAGCTCTGCTACTCACAAGTCCCAAGAACTTAAGTAAGTGACTAAAACTCTCTGTGCCTCAGTTTTTTCATATTTACAGTATCATATCTGTATCATCTGTCCTATATAATTGTCATGAGGTTTAAAATAAATGACAGTGGTGACTGGCACAGAGTACAAGTATTTAATAAGAATTAGCCTTTGTGGGGTGCCTGGGTGGCTAAGCAGGTTAAAGCCTCTGCCTTTGGCTCAGATCATGATCCCAGGGTCCTGGGATCGAGCCCCATATCAGGCTCTCTGCTTAGCAGGGAGCCTGTTTCCTCCTCTCTCTCTCTCTCTCTCTCTCTGCCTGCCTCTCTGCCTACTTGTGATCTCTATCTGTCAAATAAATAAATAAAAATATTTTTTAAAAAAAGAATTAGCCTTTGTTTTGAAATACTGTGCAACTATTAAAAATAAAAATATTATAGTCTGAAGGAATATCTGAGAACATGGTATGTTGTTTGAAATACATTGTTAAGAAAGCAAAATATTTTATTAGGTAAAGTGAAAAATTCCTAAGTTAAAAGTATGTGTATATGAATATATATAAAAACGCTGGAATGCTGGAAGGTTGTGTATAAATATGATCAGTACTTATCTCTGTAGAGTAAAATTGTAGGTGGGCTTTTAATAATTGTTCAGCTCTATGTTTTCAAAATTTTCTCCAATTAGAATATGGTATATTTATAGTAAGAAAACAAGGTTAAATTATTTTAAAAATGACCTCTGTCCCCATATAAAAAGTTTTTGATGACACCCAAAGATTCAAGGCTGAAGAACTCCCACATCATGTAATTAAACAATTTTCATAAACCAGAGAATTTCTGGAGAATTCTGTATTTTTGAATTATAAGAAGCTATTTTGAACGTGTGAACACTGGGCAGTACTTTGGCAGAGCTGATATTTTAGTTGGAAACACATTATTTAAGAAGAGTCTGCAGATCACTTTACATCATCTCCTCAGTTGGTGAATTTAAAGCAAACTAAGCTCAAATATACCACAGGAAGGTTAAATATAAGTGGTTGAGTGTGCAATTGATTTATTTAATGAAACTTGGCCATCATCAAAACACTTCTGAAAGGAAATTTTTTGTTTGAAAGACTTGGATTTCTTTTCCTAAGTAAGGATCAAAGAACAAGGAGTCTTTTCTAGAGCCTACTAATAAAATTTCTTGTATATGGGTTGCCCTAATTAGCCAGTGGGTTCAGGAATTTCTCTGGAAATTTTAAAGAACAACTTTCTTGTCGGACCCCACCCCCACTGAGAATTGTGAGGCCCCTGGGGCAAGGAGTGAGCTCATCCCTCTTTAATGATACTTCTTGCTAGTTTTTATTATAAACTAAGCAACTGATTTGTGATGCTTGTGCCTCAAGAAATAAATTAATAACTATTGCCTGCTTCATATGAGAATGAATGTCTGAGAGATTGGCAAAGGCTGCTCTTCCCTGAATGCCCTATTAAAGCCAATATGCCTTTCATGTGTGGGGGTGACATAGCCATTATAATCTGCAGGGTGCTTTCAAATGAACCCCCACTGAATTTGTTGGAATTAGAGACACAAATCAGAGATTTTACGGCATCCATCTTCTCTGTTGTCAGGAAGGCTTGTTCAGAACAGTCTCCCGCATTTTAAATTTTTAAGCAAGAACATTCCTCTTTCTCCAACAAATCAATTTATGAGACCGCAAAGCTTTGGAAAAAAATTTAGAAAATGATAAGCAGAGCACAACTAAGAGAGAATACCACAGAAAAAGTGGGTTTAGCAGGGCCACAGGATTCACAACTATTGCACTCCGTGTAATGGAAGTTTGTGAGATGGAGAAGAAAGACAAAGAGATACAGGATAACCACGGTTTGTGAAAAATCTCTCTTCCAATCCGTTGGAAAATAATCCGAAAGCACCCAGCTAAGTACAATTCTGGTATTGTCCCAAGGCCCTTCAACCTTTAAAAGAAACTCTATTTAGCCTTTTCATTACTTTGTTTGGGAGAACAAGCAAATATAAAGCAAAGAAATAAAAACAAGGCGTAAGTAGGTGAAAATCAAAGAAAAACAATTTTTTTATCTTCCATGGCTTAATTTAGTAGAGAAAAAAGTCCCCAGAAATATAGTATGTCATTTGAGGAATCAAATCCCAGCCTGAGAACTAAATAGATTATGCATTCATTCTGTAAGTATTATCAGAGACCAACTATGTACTCGGCATTTTACTAAGCACAAGGAATTGAGGGGCTAACAGGTTGTCCAGGTCCTTGAGGACAAGGACAAATGAAGAAACAAATTCTGGAACTTCAGTTCTGATAAGTACTATGAAGAAAATTAGGAATGTTATATGCTTGTTAGTATCTGTATTGTTATTTGTTTGGGGAGCTGTACTGTTGGCATCTAGGGTTCTGCCTCTTTAACAGGAATCATATCTAAGGTCTGATCCAGCAGTATCCAACAAAGCTTTTTGTGTTAGTTTCCTATGGCTATTGTAACAGATCACCACAAATGCAGTGCCTTAAGACAGCTTACATTTAGTATCTCGCAGTTTCTGTGGGTCAAAAGTCTGGGTGAGCTTGACCGGTCCTCTGCGTAGGGCCTCACAGGCTAAAATCAATCTGTGATCTTTCCTGGGAACTTCGGGGAAGAATCACTTCCAGGCTCCCCTGAGTTGCTGGGCATATTTAGTTTCCTGTGCCTGGATGGGACAGATGGTCCCATTTCTTTGCTGGCTGTTCACATTCCTTCTCATTCTTCCCACATGGCCCTTCCAGCCATGGTGAGTGGTGCCCTTCCAAAGCCTTCTGCCATATCTGACTTTTTCTTCTGTGCTCAGCCATGGGAAAACCACGTTTATGGGCTCATGAGATTCTATGGAGTCTGTGCAGGTAATCCAGGATCATCTTTCTATCTTAAGGTCTGTAACATTAATGACATTTTCAAAGTCCCCTTTGCCATGTAACACAACATATTCATAGGTTCCAAGGGTTAGGGCATGAATATCTTGGTGGGGATGGAGGGGCCTACCAAAGATAAATAGTGATATTTCAAACTGTGACTTTCATTGAATTACCCCTGAAGAATCTGCACCTAATGAGTAGGGGCTGTTCTTCTATTTCTAGGACATTCACTTGGCCAGGAGATTATATGATATGGCTGCTCAAACGAGTCCGGATGCTCACATACCTGTTTTCTTTGCTCTCATGAAACTGGAAACCATGCATTTGCTCCAAGATATCCTGTTTTTTAATGTAAGTTTGTATCAATAGGTCTCAAATCTCTGAAAACAACAATAAGGAACTTTTGGATGGTGGGATGGGAGGAGATGATGGCTCTGGATCGAGTAGGAGGCTTGGATTTTTTTGACTTAATGTTTCTCCCAGCAGTTTACAATGAGATGGAAATGGATGAAATTGGACAACACCCTTGGACCATACTGGGATTTATTTGTCATTGGCCTAATTGTTGCTGTGCTGGTCTTCTTGCTTAGAAATCGCTACGGGTAGGATCTGGACCGTAGGAAAACCTGCTCACGGGAACAGTTTACTTCAAGTTATCCTCGCTAAATAAAGAATTTCCTCCTCAAACTCAGGAGTCTGCTGCAGATTTCCCACACAAGCCTATGATGGAAAATGGACAAAACTTAGGACCTGGCTTGAGAAACCATTTCAGACTTCCTACTTAGGTGGGGTGACCACTTGTGGTGGAGTGAGGTGCTGGAGACTGGTCATCATAGGTTTCCTTATAAACTTGTTGTCTTGGTGATCCAGTCCCTAGCTAGGATAAAGGCCACCCCTTAACTAGGCCATCCTAGTTAGGATAAAGGCTGTGGTAACAGCCTTTCGTCTCTTAAGAGGACAACTGGGCTTCTCGGCTCCTTCATACATACAGAAGTAGGGAGGACAGGGAGTTTTGGGAGGGCAGGAACACAGTTCCCTCGGAATCTGATAAAGAGACTTACAAATAGACCCTTCATCTTGCAAGAATGATCCTGTGAACCACATTGTAGTTCTGATGAGCGAAATTTCCTTGTGGCATGCTGTGCTGCTTTATGATGATGAGTATACCATCACGGGGGGACCTCTATCAAAGCTGCCCTTAGCACTTGTGCAGTGAACAGTGCCACCTGGATCTGTCCAGCATTGTACCCTTCTCTGCCATTCCTCACTAGAACCCTGTTTTCCCTGGGGAATCCCCTCTGAAGTTCCCATAGAGCGAGAGGATAGAGCTGAAGAGTCTGGTTCCCTGACTCCTGTGGCAGGGAGAGCAAGGACCTGGGACTGGGGGTAGGGTAGCTGAGGAGAGAGCTGGAGGCTGAGGACTCCTGTCAAGGGCCAAGCTTGAATCTCAGCTCCATAGCTCTTTAGCTATTTGACATCTCTGAGACTCAGTCTCCTGATCTGCAATGGGAAGATCTCAGCAAGCTGGTACAAGGATTAATGGGATAATGTACCTAAAGGAACTATCCCAAGGTCTGGTATTCTAGAATGAACTCCTCAAATGGTAACATCTAATACTCTTTAAAAGCTCATGGAAAATTGAATGGAATATGGGAGTAGCTGAGTTGATAACAGTCAATGTGGCTTCAGTGCCCTGCAGTTGGTTCTCCAGCCAAAATCCCAGGTATTTTGGTAGGAAAAAATCATACTTGCCTACTTGAAAATCCAACCCACGGACAGGAAAAGAGTGAATTAGTAATGTTCCTTGTAATCAGAAAGTGGAATGAAATGGTGAGAGAGCACTGAATTTAGAACCAAACAGCTTGGAGTTGAGGTCCAGCTCTGTCCCTTATCAGCTCTATATATGATGTTGGGCACAATTTCTATAAACGTCAGTTTTTCCCCTATAAAATGGGATTAATTCTTACCTCACTGGAGAATTGTGAGGTTTAACATAAGCCTAACTTCAAAAATGCTTATAAACATTACGTGTCCAAATACTAGCCATAGTCATTTATTTGACCATGAATAATCCACACCTTTCTGAGGTCCAGGTGTTTAGAATTTCCTGGACAGAATCCATCACTTACTAGAAAGTTCCACTTCTTTTTTTTTTTCTTTTCAAATTTTTATTTAAATTCTAGTTAACAGGGACGCCTGGGTGGCTCAGTTGGTTAAGCAGCTGCCTTCGGCTCAGGTCATGATCCCAGTACCCTGGGATCGAGTCCCACATCGGGCTCCTTGCTCAGCAGGGAGCCTGCTTCTCCCTCTGCCTCTGCCTGCCATTCTGTCTTCCTGTGCTCGCTCTCTCCCCCCCCTCTCTGATAAATAAATAAAATCTTTAAAAATAAATAAATAAATTCTAGTTAACATAAAATGCAATATTGTTTCAGAAGTAGAATTCAGTGATTCATCACTTATATATAACACCCAGTGCTCATCACAAGTGCCTGCCTTAATACCCATCATCCATGTTGCCCATTCCCTCCATCAACCCTGTTTGTTCTCTATAGTTAAGAATCGCTTATGGTTTGTTTCCCTCTCTTTTTCCCTCCTTCCCATATGTTCGTCTGTTTTGTTTCCTAAGTTCCACGTATGAGTGAAATCCTATGGTATTTGTCTTTCCCTGACTGAGTTATTCACTCAGCACAATACCCTCTAGCTACATCCATGCCATTTCAAATGGCAAGATTTCAGTCTTTTTCATGACTGGGTAATATCTATATATCTATATCTATATCTATATCTATATCTATATCTATATATCACATCTTTATCCATTCATCAGTCGGTGGACATTTGGGCTCTTTCCATAATTTGCCTATTGTGAATATAGAGCTCCACTTCTGAAGGAACTTTCACTTACAAACATGCAAAGAAGGAGCAGGCATCCAAACCTCAGGTCAGGGCCTAACAGGCCTGCAGTGAATTATACCCCACAAGTGCCTGCAGTGTGAGCACTTCAGTGACAGGGATAAGGACAACTAGGGGAGTATGGAAGGCAGATGGGGGGTCCTGTCTCAAAGTCTGGATGAATGAAGATTGAGCTTCTTAGAGGTAAAGCTTGTAAACAGAGCTGCTGGCAGGGAAGAAAGGGTGACTCTGCTGTGTAGAGCAGAGCACTGTCAGAAATACGGGAGCAAGGGCAGTGTGAGCTCATCAGTTTCCCATTTCTGTTAATCATACCAAGTAAATGTGGCAAAGCCACTGAAAGCATGAGCGGCTTAGGGTGATTGAGCCATTCAAGTGTCCATTTCTGGACCTCTTGTCTGGAACTGTGGCAGAGGCGGCTGGTGCCTGCATGAGCCCCTGCCACACCCATGCAGCTGCCTGACGACTGGCCAAGGGTGAAGGAGCCTCCCGCCTGTCCAACCCTTCTTTCTGCTTATGACAATCCCACCTCCTCCACCGGCACACAGAGCTCGTATATTCCTTCTGCTTCTGATAGCTTCCTTGACTATAAGCTTTTTGTTTTTCTAAATCCAGTTTTCTTTGTAACTCCTTTTTCCCTCTACATTTTCTCCCCTGGTTCTTTATTAAAGCCCAGTAGGTATTCAAGTCAATAAATTTTTTAAAAGTCAAGCATGATTAATTTTTTTTCCCTAGAGCAAGGGTCCAGAGTCATTTTATAAGGAGCATGCTTTCAGAATTCTGTGCTTTCCCCCAACATCTTAAGGGGTGGGTTTTGACAGCTGTGGCCGAGAGTGGCTGGTGAAAGCAAGAGAAGAGAATACAGTCCTGTGGGAAGCAGTGGCATGGTACAGCTTGCTGCAGCCTTTTTCTAGGAATCCCAGGAAGCACAGAGAAAAGGGTGTGGGGAGGCTAAGGAGACTCTTCTGTTTTTCCCTTTTTTTTTTTTTTTTTTAAAGATTTTATTTATTTATTTGACACAGAGAGACGCACCAAGAGAGGGAACAGGAGCAGGGGGAGTGAGAGAGGGAGAAGCAGGCTTCCCATTGAGCAGGGAGCTGACAGGGGGCTGGATCCCAGGACCCTGGGATCAGGACCTAAGCCCAAGGCAGACACTTAACCGACTGAGCCACCCAGGCGCCCCCTCTTCTGTTTTTCGCATTTCATCTTCACGATGAGGCTGGAGGTGCACATAATTACCTCTGTATTCCACAGAAGGAAACAGAGGCTAGGAGAAGCTATGCAACTTGTTAAGATCACACAATAATGTGATCACATAATAATAAACAATAAAGCTAGAATTTGAGTCCAGACCTGACTCCAAAATACTTTTTCCTCCATAGTACTATTCCAGTTATTTCTCACTGCTTAACAAACTACTCAGACCTCAGCTGTTTAAAACAACCATCATTATATCTCAGGCATTTTGGGCAGGGAGTGGCTGTGTGATTCTTCTGTTCCACATGGCATTGACAGAGGTCACTGGTTGGTGTTCAGCTGGTGGACAGATGGTTCTAGAGACTCGAAGACAGTTTTGCAATCCTGGCACCTTGGCAAGGTCGCTGAAGGCTAGACTTAGCTGTGAGGGGTGACCGGACTCTCTGTATGTCGTGATCTCTTCTGCATGATGGACGGAGTCATGGGACTTTTTACACAGCATCTCAGGACTCCCAGAGAGGTTCACAGAGACCCAGGCAGAAGCTGCAGGTTTCCTAAGACCAAGGCTCAGAAAATCCCAGAATATCACTTCTGCCACATGCTGTTGACTCCATCTCTCAATGGGAGTAGCAACAAAGAATTAGTAGCCATATTTAACCTACTACAAATAGACGATCTAAAAACTGACCAAGGAGGGGGAAAAAACACCTACCTACCAAGGGTTATATAAATTCACTGAGGCATTGAGCTACTCGGAAGATAGGGTTGTCTGTGAGGTGAGATTCTTCTTCCATGTTATAGCCTTCCCGCTGCAGTGATCTGATTACTTCTTCAGAATAGTGTGACTATTAGCAGAAGATACTTAAAAGCAGAATCATAGTATTTTGATACTAACTGATGAATCGGTTCTGTCTCAAGAAGAAAGGTACGTGTAAGCAAAGTACATGGATTGGCAAATGTAAGGAGTATGTCAAAAGAACTGAATGCAACAAGTAGGCCTGCTTCAGCCTGGAACCCCTGACTGAGGAGCAAGGGAGTATGGGAAATGGTCAGTTTGAGCTGTTTCCTCTCCTATCCCCAGCTGCCCTGCTTCTGGCTCTTCCATGGTAGAGGGAGAAGGAGTGGCAAGAGGAGTGGCTTAAGGACTAGGCCAGGTTTTGCTAAAGCTGCCTGGAAGAAATCTTGCAAAAAGTGCTCGCTGAGCATGGAAGTTTACCATGTCTGTTCCCATGGAATAGTTTTGTGACTTTCTTGTGGATTCCACTGCTGGGAACGTTTTTGTTTGGGATCTCCTGAAAGCTAAGCCTGAGACCAGGATTTGTGTCTAGACAATTCAACTGGAAGGTGATCCCAGGATTCAGAGTGAGGGAGCCAGAAGGATGAAAAGTCATAAAAGAAGGTGTATTATTGAGGTCACTACTGTGACCTCAATAGGTAGGACCTTGGGGGTCCTACCAAGGACCAAAAGTTTACAAAATATCTCCCAGAATTTTATGTCTGAAAAATGAGAGGCTGGGTCACTTGCCCATCAGTTACCTTCTCCAACATCTGAGGATTGCGCAGGGCTGCAATAACTCCCCCTCATCCCTTTCCAGGCTATTTCTCAGAGGCTTTGGGGATGTCTCTGAGATAAAGACCTGTGCCTTCCCTCAACATTGGGCACAACTAGCAGGAGTCTGGGGTTGCAGGAAAAGGCCCTCCACAGCTCTAACTGAAATCAGAGCTGACCAAGAAAAGCATCTACTTCATGAGTGAGGCCTCCTGAGCCCAACAGCCCTGCTCATCCATTAGTCCATCCAACAGATTCTCTGGTGGGACTCCCTACCTATGGTAGGCTGAATAATGGGCCCTCAAGGACATCCATGTCCTAATCCCGGGAACCTATAAATGTTAACTCCTATGTCAAAAATAAAACTTTGCAGAAGTGATTGCATTATGGATTATCAAGATGGGAAGATCATCTTGATTATCTGGTAAGACCTAAAAATCCAGTCACAAGTGTCCTAATAAGAGAGGGGCAGAGAGGCCTGACACAGACAGAAGAGGAGGAGGCAGTGTGACCACAGTGGAGTGATGTGGGTGCAGCAAAGGAATGCCAGCAGCCATCAGAAGCTGGAAGAGGCAAGGAATGGATTCTCCCTTAGAACATATGGAGGTAATGTGGTCTGGCCAACACCTTGATTTCAGACTTCTGACCTCCAGAACTGTGAAGGAATGACTACCCGTCATTTTAAGCCACCAATCTCGTGGTGATATCTTTATAATAGTTCTAGGAAACTAATGAAGTACCCTCTCTCCAGGCAAGCTCTAGGCTGGCTCTATCCTTGTGTCCTTCATCTGGTCCCAGAAGAACACACATTCTTGACCCTGCCCTTGGTGGAAGAGCAGCCAGCTCTAAGGACAGCCCATTAGAGAAGGATGATATGGAAAAGCAGAATCATGGTATTTGATACTAGCTCATGAACAGTGTCTGTATCAAAAGGAAATGCAGGTGCAACAAAGTAAATAGATTAACAAATGTAAGGAGTATGTTGAAAGAACTGAATGCAGTAAGCAGCTCCTGACCTGCCTACTTCAGCCTGGGACTTCTGAGAAAGGAGAAAGGAATGCTCCTCTGATTCTGTTGGTCTCATTCTCTCTCTCTCATCTGGGGCAGGTAACCATAGCCTCTCCCCACTCAGCGTCTGTCACACTCCAGGTTACCATCCCCCACATTCTAGGCACTGCAGATGAAGTTCTCCAAGCTGCTTCCTTTGAGCCCCCCTCCTTTGGTGACAGTTGATGGCAGAGGTCCCTCTCTCCCTCCTGCCTTGGGAAATACAACAGCAATCAGAAAACTCCCTGCAAAAAAAGTTGCTTCAAATACTCGAGCCCCCAATCTCCACCACTTTGCAAATCCACGGAGGATATCCAGCCACTCAGTTTAGAAAATTGGCTCTTTTAGTTAATTCTCAGCCTATAGGCCTCAACATAAATCTAGGCACCAAGAGTCCTGTATTATCACCCAGAAAATCCCCATCTGACGAGGTCATCACTGAGAAGTGTGCGCCGAGCTGGGAACAAGCAAACAAAGAGCTCCAGTTCTAACTGTGCCAGAAACTACTGCTGTGGGCTCCATTAGTTTCTTTCTCAGGAAAGTACGAAGGTTAGAAGAGTCTGCAGTTCCAAAGCCACGAAACCAACAGTGAGGTGCACAAAAGTAGCTTCAGAGCTAAGATGGCCCCCCTACCACTGGCAAGTTAGAAAAGGCTCCTTCAGTTTGTAATGGGTTCATAAAAATAGTCTCAGCCAACTCTATTCCACACCCATGGAAAACACCTGAGGCATCAGAAAAGAAATTTATTATTATTTTTTTATAAAAGTCATTGTTACCAAAAAAAAAAAAAAAAAAAAAAGGAAAATGCAGAACGGGTGGAAACATAAATCATGGATTTCACATTAAATTTGGCTCCATGTGAGGTTACAGGTTTCCCCACCACTTCTGTCTTCCCTTCATTCCTTATTCTGCGAGAATGAATTCTTTCCCCATGGAGTATTTTGTTAATATGATTAACATGGAAAAGCTATTTACCTCCTATAAGATGTATCCTTTTCATAAGGAAAAGTAGCAACCCATAGCAAATATAAACATGCCATTGTAACAATGGCTTATTATTAATAGAAAACTAAAAATAGTGATTCCACTAGCGCTACCTGGAGGAAAGCAGTCTTGTGCTGAACATGCATTTCCAGAGGCACCATGGACCTGAAGGGTTTATAGTTCCCCAAACTCCAAATGCTTCTCTTCTCAGCGTCTTCTGGGAAAACCCAAACTAAAATAATCTGTTGAAGAACGAATTGTCACATCTTCCAGATAAGAATATCCTGGCTCAGAGAACACATAGGCAACATGCCCAAGGTCATACTGATGAGGGAACAGAAGGCTGGCTGAAGACAAAGTACCACCTCCCCAAGCCCCCTTGCCCCCACTCCTGGATGGGACACGTGTGACATTCTTCCAGAAATCTCCCAACTATGTTAATGTTAATGCCTTGCTAGAGGGGAAAGCAAATCTTTTTTAAGATTGTATTTATTTATTTATTTGTCAGAGAGAGAGAGAGAGTGCACAAGCTTGCAGAGGCAGAGAGAAGCAGGCTCCCTGCCGAGCAAGAAGTGTAGGACTTGATCCCAGGACCCTGGGATTGTGACCTGAGCCAAACCCAGTGGTTTAACTCACTGAGCCACCCAGGTGTCCCAGGAAAAACAATCTTAACCTGACAATCGTAAGTCCTCCGGTATCTTGTAGGTCCTCTTTAGCATATGAAAGTTCATAATCAGCCACTCCTCACAACCCCAGGGCAGCAACCCTTTCTGCCCACAGGTCCTGTCCTCGTGCTTTAATAAAATCACCTTTGACACCAGAGACGTCTTAAGAATTCTTTCTTGGTACTCGGCTCTGGACCTCAGTTACATTCTAAAACTTCATCAACACTGTCAGTTAGTGGAAAGATTTAGAATTCAAACTCAGAGCCAACCTCAAAGCCAGTGCGCTCTCTTCCATTCTATCCACCCTCCCCATTATGCTATTATCTTATTGTCAAATATAGCTTTTAACATGACATCTATTATTTTTGCTTCTTCACATTAAAAATATTAAAGTGAACTAAAGTTAAAATTTATATGTTTCTTTAGAAAAATCCTTGTTTTAATCATGTTTCAAAAGCATCACAGAGAAAACCTTGCCAACATACAAAAATCCAAAAGGCTATCATTAATCTTGCCATGTAATTCACTGACAACTCAAAATGGAATGTGAAATCTTGATCATGATCAATCAATGCCATTGACCAATACTGTGGGTCATTCTCTGAGCTATACTGACTTTCCTCACTGTCTGGTTTTTTCTCCCATTCCCAACCCCTTCCCCACACTGTGTAAATTTGCTTTCCAAAGATGGCTTCCTTTTCCAGATGAACAGTGTCAGTATCAGCGCCCCATCCGGGTCCTCTCAGGCCAGTTCTCAGATCACCTGCATCTTCCATGTGCAGTCCCTGCACGTGGCTTCCTACCTCCAGCACCTGCATTCCTCGGTCTGAGGACGGTCCTTGGCTGCAGGAGAATTCTTGGCCACATACAGGGCACTGGGACCAGGCCTCAGCCAAAGAAGAAGAGGAATTTCCCAGTCTCCTTGCCTGAGCAGGCTGATTTGGAGTATTTAGAACTCTCAGAAGGTGTCCAAACAGGATTGAACCCCAATAGTCCCCTTTAGTAACCTACTAACTAGCACTTTTTTTTTTTACAGACTTTTTCTCCCTTTCATTTTTCCATTCCCTCACTTCCCCACTCCCTTTCCAAATAAACTACTTGCCCTCAAATGTTTGTCTCAGGGTGTGCTTTGGGGGGAATTCAAACCAAAAAAGAATCTAAGGAAAGATCATATTTAAAATACCAGAAAACAGAGATAATAACCAAGTTGGAATGAAATCAGCATCTATTTCCATACGCACTAGATTGTACACTTTGTGGGAACAGGGATCATATTTAATTTGTTCACTATGTATCTTGAAAATAGTTTATACTGTTTGGCCCCACTGTATAAAAACTGAGAAGTATGTATTTATATCTGTAATATATTAGAAAATTCTATAAAAGCATACATGAAAATGGAACATGGATCTCTGAGGCACTAGATAGAGACCCTCTCCCCAAATCCTGCAGACTTGTCCTGAATGAGAAATTAATTTTTGCTATGCAAGCCACTAGTAATTCAGAGTTTATTTGTAACTGCTGCCTAGTCTAGACTAGTAGAACTAAAATAAACAACAGGTAGATTAAACCACTTCATACAGAAGCATTAAGAATTAGCCTAGAAAAAAAAATCAAGAAAAATATTTAACATCCCAGCATGAAGAAATAATTTTTAAGCACCAAAGCAGTGAAAGTTATCACAAAGGAAAATATTACAGATATGAGTAGAAATGAAATAAAATTTCAGTACATTAAGAAAGCCACCACATACAAAATGATAGAAATGTGGAAAAATGTATGGAATGAATAGGTCAGAGAGTTAAGGTCCTTAAAGTTTAAAATAAACTATGAAATAGAAAAAAGTGGGGAAAACACAAGAAAAGACAAATAATTTAAAGCATGATCAACATTGATTTGCTCTACATTTGCCTGCACTACACTTTATACATTATATTATTCTTCATCACAGTGATTCTATAAAGGGGGGTACTATTATCATTTCTGTTTTAAAAGGAGATCACAGGCTTAGTGAAGCATTTTGCAAAACTCAAAAAATTGCACAGCTAGTAAGTGTATGTGAACTTGAATCCTATCAAATGCCAGAATGAGCCAATACCCTTTCACAGGAAAATACATGAGCTCATACTTAATGATCAAAGTAGTATTTGAAAACAATAATATATCATTTTTCACTTATCAAATTGGCAAAGATCCATTAAAAATTATAACTGAAATAGCGAGGGTGTGGTAAGACATCCATTCACTCACTCTTCATTCATCTGTAATTTCTGACCATTAAGTAATTGTTGAAAATCCATGAGGAACCAGGTACTTTCTAGGTCCTGAGAGTGTAACAATGAACAAAACAGACCAAAGTCTTTGCCTTTCTGGAACTGTCCTCTATCTGGCAGGTATATATTGGTACAACTTTACTAGGGGTGCAGCTTGATAATAATGCTCAAGAACCCTACTTATGTTCATGATTTTAATCTAGTAATCCCACTCCTAGTAATTTATGCTATTCATCTTATAGTTGTCTATGATGAGAAAAAAAATAGAAAAAGGTACAATCCTACAAAACAGACTCGCATGATGAAATGTTACATCGTCATTAAAAAGTTGTGTTTTTTAAAGAATGACAGGAAAATGCTCACAGTATGATATGTGAAAAGGACAGGATGCCAGATGATATACTATATTTGATTTTTGTTATCTAGTTAGCTAGTAGTGTAGTACTGGAGAGATAGACACTGAAAATTTAATGGTGGTTGATGGGATTTCAGGGTTTTAAGAATTATCTCCCCACATGTCCACAGTAAACCCATACAACATTTATAATGACAGTAGGAGGTAATTAGGAAACATGTTTTCAAAAAGTCTTGGTCACCTTTTAATGGACAGCTCAAATGGGAAGGAAGCTCCCTGCCTGTGTGGTATTTACTTCTCACTGGATACATTCTTCCTTCTCTCTAGCATTCCCCATCCTCTTCCCAGCTTCCAAGCTGATCAGTCAGTCATGGGTTCTCACTGATGACCACCTCGTACAGCTCCCGTCCTCACCTGTCAGTGTAGACTCACCTTCATCACCATCTGTTCCTCCATTTGGGATGCTTCAACCTCTCTGGACACTTAGCTCTCTGGACCTAAATGTTCTGTCTCCCTCATGGCATTCCTCACACTGTATCAAAAAGAAATTACGTTCTTTTTCAAAAAGAAATGATGCACCACTCCTCAATTAAAATTCATCAATGACTCTACATTGTCTTTAGGATGAAAGTCAAACTCCCTATTATTCGTTTGGGTTCCCTGAAGAAAACCTTGAAACAAGGACTTGGTATGTGTAAATCATTTACTCTTGTCTGGGCCATAGAAAGCACTCTGAATGATCTATTCCTACCTTATTTCATTAATTCTAAAATACATATTTTCCCAAAATTTAACATCTCTAAAATTAGGATACAAATCACAATGAACAGCACTTAGAATTGAAAAAAAAAAAAAAATCCTGTATTTTTTGTTGTTGTTCTGCCCCAGCTGACTGAGGGCCCTTAAAGACTGCAGCCTCTTCATCATTACACCCTAGTACCTGGCACGATGTCTGGGACCTAGTAGGTGCCCAGATAATTGGTGAAATAAACAACACAATTAGCAAAGTCTTCTCTGATACCATCCCCACCCATACAGATAGCATATCATCTCTCTCCTTGAGTTCCCCCACATGTTTTGGCCAGACCTCTTTTCTAGCATTTCTCATAGTCCATTACAAACTATAAGGGGGCACCTGTGTTACCCTGCACCCTGAAACGAAGGCAGGATCCCTGCCCTATTTATTTGAGAATCACCACACACTAATTTGTATAGTGTCTTCACACACGTGTCTCAATCAGAGTATTGTTGGTTGCAAACAAACAAACAAACAAACAAACAAAAAAACACATAATGTCAGCTTCACTGTGGTCTCTAGTCAGCCCAGGGAGAGCTCTGTGAGGGCAGCGATTAGGTCCTGCTTATCACTGGGTATCCAGTGCCTTGTCTAGTAGATGCTCCGTAAGTACTGAATGATGAACTTGCACATACCCACCTTTCTTCAGCCTCCAACCCAGTCTGACACACTCTCTCTCTCCAACACAAGCTCATCACCAAGCGCACAAAGAAAGACTCATGTGTTTTTATAACCAATATGGCAGCACAAGTCCTTCAAAATCCGCAACCACAAGAGAAGAGAGGTTAAAAATGGGGTCTCTCTGTGATTCAGTACCGCTGCAGGAAAAGCTGTTGCTCTAGAGCAAGTTTTTAGCTTTTAACGCCCCCACCCCAGCTCTCCACCCACCCCTGCCCAAGCCAAATTAAACCAGAATCTCTGGGGTAGGAGCCAGGCAGTAGTACTTTTCAGTTCTCAACATTCAGTCTACTATAATCTGCAACATAGAAATTTGCTCTAAATAAATCCCACATAAGGGGTGACTCCAAGTTTTGCAAAGAACTCAATATGGAAAGCCCTTAAATGGAGTGTTGTGCAAGGGACCTCAAGGACATTCACTTGGCATGCTTCACGACTCTACATCCAGCGTAGGGGAGGTGTGGCAGCCGGGCCCCAGCTCTGCTGGGAAGGCTGACATCCTTCCACAGGTTCCTACACCAGACTCCCTGGAACACCTGCACTGCAGACCCGACTCTCCACCACCAGCTAGTGACTTCAGGCAAATCCATCCCTGAATATGGAAACTAAGGAACTCCGTTTCCTCAATGGTAAAATGAGATTTCTCTGATGTCTTATACCTCAAAAGTTTTATAATTCTAATCTAGCCTCTAGAGAAGAAACAAAATGTCTACAATAGAAAAATGCTTTAAAATCTTTTCATGTGTGGCAAGAATAGAATTATTTTTTAAGCTATGAGGTTTATTGTAATTCTTAGTTGTTGGGTTTTTTTGACACCCAATTAATTTCATCCAGCATTGGTATCTATGTTTTGATACAGAAATTTTTTTTATCATGTGCTTGTGTGAAATAAATTATCCTAACTTGCATTTAATTAATCAGAAAATAATGTCTAAGTGCCTCTAAGAAAGAAACATTCAATCTTCACCTAAGAGAGAATTAGAACAAATCTCACTTAACTGAGATCTATTTGAATTTTGTGATAGAGGCTAAACAGCTGTCTGAGGTTGTGCAATTTATTCCTTTTTATTTTCTTAAAGATTTAATTTATTTATTTGACAGAGAGAGAGAGAGATCACAAGTAGGCAGAAAGGCAGGCGAGAGAGGGGGAAGCAGGCTCCCTGTCGAGCAGAGAGCCTAATGTGGGGCTCAATCCCAGGACCCCGAGATCATGACCTGAGCCCAAGGAAGAGGTTTTAAAAAACTGAGCCACCCAGGCACCCACAATGTATTCCTTTTTAAAAAGAGATAATGACTTTAAAAACAGTGTCTGTTTATTAATCAATCTTCTTGTGTGGGCAAGAGGGAATTTTATGTAGGACAAATGGTAAGCTAGCATCACAACATAAGTCAGTAATTTATTCCTGAAAGCATCCTTAAAATTCATTCTGTCTAGAATAATAATAGCTAACATTTCATGCTTATTATGTGCCAAGCACTGTTCTAACCGAATATATTATTAACTCATTTGATCTTCACAGCTACCTTCCCAGGAGAATAGCCTATCATCTTTCCTCTTTTACAGAAAAGGAAACTGGGTCAAGAAACTTGTCCAAGGCCACATATTCAGGACAACCAGGTCAGAGTCCATGCTCTTAACCACTGCACTGGAATGCCTTGAGAAAGTTCGTAAACAATTTTTCAGGTGAGTAGATTCTGACAATTGAATGTAGGCTCTCCCACAACTATTGAATTCAACAAGGCTATATAAATATAATGCCTAGCTTTATCTAGGCTAACGTTCCCTCAAACAGGTTCAATGTCTTGCAAAGCACTCCTTGATAAAACAGTTATTGGGTCATTAAGTCCATTAGTCTGAAATTCAATGACGACAGCTGGACATCTTGCCTGGACTTGAGACCTACCATTCCAGCATAATGCCCACCAGCACCACTGCATACCTTGCTTTGACTCCCATCATAGCTCTAGTCTTATTCTCTAGGACTGAGCTCTTCCCTGTTTCCCAGTCCCAGCAACTGTGTCCCGTACCGTTATCCATATCTGCTTTGTTTGATACCCAGATCCCACCACAGTAAGAATCTGGCCTTGAAGTCCAATCAAGTGGCTGATTCTTAGGATTTGCAGCTGAATATGCCCAATGCAACTGCTGGTCTTTCCTGTCTCCTGCTGTTTTCTGTGCTCACAGAATCCCATTGTCTGCTTGGCAGTGACTCCTCTGGGAGTTTCCTGAGGCACATGAAACTCTGATTATAGCAATGTCAATAGTTCAAAGAACTGAATATTTAGCTGAAGAGGAAGAACTTAAGGATGGGAAATAACATATAAATGGAAAAAGGAGAGTGAACTAACAAAAGTTCAAGATAGTCTGGGACAAGAAAGTAAGATGAACTTGAGCTGGATTTCTTTTTTTTAAACTATTTTTAAAGACAGATTTATTTATTTGAGAGACAGCATGAGTGGGGTGAGGGGCAGAGGGAAAAGCAGACTCCCTGCTGATCCTGGGACTCTGGATCATGACCTGAGCCAAAGGCAGCCGCCTAACCAACTGAGCCACCCAGGCATCCCAAGCTGGACTTAAAGGATGGCTGAGTGTAGAGCGGGAGGGATGCGGAAGAGGTTGGAGGGCAGGAAGCTCTGCAGGAACAGATTCAAGCACAAGGCTGAGCATGTTTTGGACAGTGGATGGAATCACCTGCCTGGTGTGTACAGTGTTGTGGCAGATTGGGGAGACATAGAGGGAAAGAATGGTAGCTCTTGGAAGGCTTTGACCTTCCTTTGACCTGAATTGCACTGTTTGTCATCTATGAGACTGAAGTCCCATATTGTCTGTGCCATTTATGTGACTCTGAAGAACAGTCTCCCTGAAACCGTTTCCTCCTCTGAAAAATAGGGACAATCGGACTAGTATCCACCCCATAAGGAGCTGTGAGGATGAAATAATTGAGAATGCATATCAAAGGCTTGGCACAATACAAGAGTGCAAGAATGCACTTTAGAGAAAGGTCTCTACCAACCCATGACATTTTGGTACAGGGTAAAGGAAGCTGCCTTTGTTGAGAAGTTCAGCTGGCTTCTCAAGAAACAATGCAGATTTCCTGACTCAGAGATCACAAGGTATTTCCTATCTGTGCCTTTGCTTGGTCTTCCAGAGTGCTGCCACTTGCAGCCGGAGCACTGTCTCTTACGATCTTACTGACAGAACCTTGTCACCTGGACAAATAACTGGGAACTTCCTGTGAGATTCAGGAACACTTCCTAAATGCTAAATGTTTGGTGACTGTGAATAAATGGCATGTTCCATGAAAAATGTAGAAGGCAGTTCATGCTGAATATGTAAGGATGTGGAGCCCTCCTTTGTGGCCCGTGGACTTAGAGTAACAATGATGCATTTGGACCACTTCTAAGACCAGGAGACCTAAGGTAAACCACACTGTGCCTACCTTATCCTCAAATGAAATCCAAGATAATTTTGAAAGGAGAAGTCTTGGGGCACCTGGGTGGCTCAGGGGGTTAAGCCACTGCCTTCGGCTCAGGTCATGATCTCAGGGTCCTGGGATCAAGCCCCACATCGGGCTCTCTGCTCAGCAGGGAGATTGCGTCCTCCTCTCTCTCTGCCTGCCTCTCTGCCTACTTGTGATCTCGGTCTGTCAAATAAATAAATAAAATCTTAAAAAAAAAAAAAAGGGAGAAGTCCTCAAACATCAGCATGGAGTCTGAAAAACAGCAAAGGGAGGAAAAAGAAAGGCAAACCAAGAAAGAGACTCTTAACTATATAGCCAATCTGATGGTTACTGGAAGGGAGGTAGGTGGGGGATGGTGAAATAGGTGATAGGGATTAAGGAGTACGTTTGTTATAAAACCAGGTGTTGTATGGAAGTGTTGAATCATTGCATTGTACATTAATATTACACTGTATGTTAACTATCTGGAATTCAAATATTTATGGAAAAAAAAACCAATAAAACAAATCAGTATTGTAAAGGATTTCCAAAAAAAAAAAAGGAAGAAATAAGGATGGAGGGAAGGAAGGACGGATGGACGGATGGGTGGACAGATGGAGAAGGAAGGATTGTGCAGCTGGGAGGGCAATCTTACCAACTTGTCTTGGGACCCAGCTCCAAGTACTGGGCTAAATGCTTATGATATCATCCCGCTGAATGGCTCACTGCCATCTTCCCACCATGACATGATGAAGGGATGTCCCACAGTCCCTTCAGTGACAGAAGATCCCTGTGGCCAAGGTTTCCAAACAATAGGGAGATGGTAGAAATGTTCCATTTGAAAAAGCCCCTCAGGAACATGGAAGCAGGCCTGTGCCCTCCTTTGAGACTGAGTATCAAACCTGTGATTTCACAGATGAAAACCCTGAGGTCAGAGATGGAGTTTGCCCAAATGTTAGGGACCAGCAGGGCCAGGACTAAACCCAGACCATGACTCCCAGGCCCTGCACTGACAGAGCTACTGATGGCATCCTGAGCACCTGCATGACAGTCTTGAATAAGGAGTCTGGAGAATGTCCAGACTACATGGGCCACTTCGAAAGTGCAGGCAGTTTACCTTTACCTTTTGGCAACAGCTAGCAAGCCTAGATTAATCCTTGCTTTAGGAAAGCCTTTACCTACTTCCACAGCATCACGCTCATCTGACAGCCTGGCAATTAAGTGCACAGTGCCAACAGTCTATACTGGTAACAAGTTGTCAGGAACTCAACAGTTAAAGCAAAAGGGAAGGGAGTGAGGAAGCCACATGTACTTTTTACACTGAATCCTCATGGTCAGAAATTGACTTTATGGTTTCATTTGACTTTACATAATTTGAAATAGCAGGCTATCTTCTATACTTAAAGCAACAGCTTGGCATACCCCGGGCACCCAACGTTTCTCGGACAGTATTATCGGTTATCTATTGCTACATTAAGATATGACTCCAAGGACAGTAGCTTAAATGACAAACATTATCTCAGTTTTCGGGCTTTGGAAATTTGGGAGAGGCTTAGCTGGGTGGTTCTGGCTCAGGGTCTCTCAGGAGGCTACATCGAGGTGTGTCAGCCAGGACTGTGATGACATGAGTTAGACAGAGTGGAGGATCTGCTTCCAACACGGCTCCCTCACACGGCTGCTGGCATTTCCTCACCTCTATATCCTCTCTACGGTGCTGCTTGAATGCCCTCACGCTAAGGCCACTGGCTTTCACGTAAGTGATCCGGGACAGAGCAAGGTGGAAGCAATGCTTTTCATCACCTTCTCTCAGAAGTGACATACTTTCTCTTCGGTATTTTACTTGTTGGAAGGGAATCACTCAATTCAGCCCGTGCTCAAAGGGAGGGAAATTAAGCTCCTCCACTTAGAAAGGAACATATCGCACAATCTGTGGATAGATTTTAAAACCACCACAAGCCCAAAGCATTATTTACTCATTTGTTAACAACTTAACAGTGCCCACTGTACCTTCCATTATTTTCAAATTAATTGTTTTTATACCAGCAAGATAAATCTCTGTCAAGTATCCAGGCAGAGAACCACAGTATATCAATTTCTGAAAGGGCAGGCCCACTGATGGTAAGTTTCCCAAGATAAACTTCACATTATTAATGGCAACAGTAATAAAGCACTACTTCAAACCTCTCCCTGCAACCCAAAGCTCAAAACATTTCTTCTTGGGCAAGAGAATAAAACAGTAACTTACAAAGGAGTAAAATAACAATGACTGTGCCAAATATCCTTCTTTCCCCCCAGATATCTATTAATCTTCTTTCCTACCCAGAATCCAATCCTGATAAAATACCTTGATCTCATCCTTATTTAAGGGCCAGATGTGGAGTATAAAAACTGTGTCTTCAGTATAGGCCATACTGTAATTGTTCCCATCTAATAGATAAAATGGTACTAAAACAGTCTGAAAAGCAAAACTTGCTTCATACTTTATGAGTTACACACTTGTGTCACTTTTTACGGTCATATCACATACTCTTTTTTAAAAAAAGATTTTATTTATTTACTTGACAGAGAGAGAGAGAGAGAGATCACAAGTAGGCATAGAGGCAGGCAGAGAGAGAGGGAAAAGCAGGCTCCCTGCTGAGCAGAGAGCCCAATGTGGGGCTTGATCCCAGGACCCTGAGATCACGACCTGGGCCAAAGGCAAAGGCTTAACCCACCGAGCTACCCAGGTGCCTTTCATATCACATACTTGATGTCTAGGAGTGGCTTCCATCTCAACAAATCCTGCAAAATGTTTCTATAAAGCAACAATCTTTATTTTGTTTTTTAAATATTTTATTTATTTATTTGACAGAAAGACACAGGGAGAGAGAGAACACAAGTGGGGGAGTAGGAGAGGGAGAAGCAGGCTTCCCACCAAGCAGGGAGCCCAACGTGGGGCTCAATCCCAGGACCCGGGGATCATGACGTGAGCCAAAGGCAGTAGCTTAACGACTGAGCCACCCAGGTGCCCCAACAATCTTTGTGGGTTTTTTTTTTTTTCCCTTAAAGTTTTTATTTATTTATTTGACAGAGAGAGAGATCACAAGTAGGCAGAGACAGGCAGAGAGAGAGGGGGAAGCAGGCTCCCTGCTTCCTGCCAGATGCGGGGTTAGATCCCAGTACCTTAAGATCATAACCTGAGCTGAAGGCAGAGGCTTAACCCACTGAGCCACCCAGGTGCCCCAATCTTTGTTTTAAGAAAGTTAGAGTGTTCAAAGCAGGCCCGAGCCGCCTGGATACCACAGCTAGGAAAAATACAAATTTTCATATACACTGCCTGTTCTGGAACTCTCCATACCAACAATGTGGAATACTGTTAAGAACCAGAGAATAACCCAAAGTCTCCCAGCAGCCGACAGACGTCCCAGGGGCCACAGGTAGAAGCCCTGTTAGACTGACAACTAAAAACAGCGAATTGGAAGCCTAGCACAAGAGACTCAAAGGAGATTTGTTAAGGGAACCAATAAAACCCAATGCATTTTACTGCAAAGGAGAGTCCTTTTCCCAAAACCTTGCTCCTCTTTCCTACCTTACACACTAGTCTAGAAACCTTCTAATCTGAACTCTAATAGATCAAAAAGTAGAATGGATTCAATAAAGTTCATTTTTGCTGAGCTGATGAAAGTGACAAGTGGCAGTAAATTTAAAAAGTGTTGGATAAGAGACAAACCACATCATTCCAATGTCAGAATAAGCAATAAAGTACAACTTGAATTTATGATAATAACTGTGGAGTTATAAAGAAATGGCTATGTCCTACACACCATTCAAGAATGTGACATATTTTGGACTTATTATTGCTTAAATATTTTTCTAGATATGTCTCCTCAGGCAAGAGGAAAAAAAGGAAAAATAAACCACTGGGACTATACAAAAATAAGAAGCTTGCACAAGAAGGAAACCATGAACCAAATGAAAAGGAAACTTACTAAAAGGAGAAAACAGTTACAAATGATACAACTGATAAGGAGTTAATATCCAGAAACATATAAAGAACTTATACAACTTAACACCAAAAACCTCCAAACAATCCAATTAAAACATGGGCAGAGGACCCAAACAGACATTTTTCTAAAGACATACAGATGGCTAAAAGCCACATGAAAAAATATGTTTAATATCACTCATCATTAGAGAAATACAAATCAAAAGCACAATGAACTGTCACCTGCACTTATCAGAATGGCTAGAGTCAAAAAGGTAAGAAATAACAATTGTTGGCCAGGATGTGGAATAAAAGGAACACTCATACGCTATCAGTGGGAATACAAATTGGGCCAGCCACTGTGGAAAACACTGGAAGTTCCTCAAAAAATTAAAAATAAAAATACCATATTATGCAGTAATTCCACTACTGGGCATTTACCACAAGAAAACAAAAACACTAATTAAAAAAATATATGTATCCCTATATATATTGCAGTGTTATTTTATTTATTTGAAAGAGAGATAAAGAGGGAGAAAGAACAAGTGCACAGACAAGCAGGGGGAGGAGCAGAGGGAGAGGGACAAGTAAACTCCCCAGTGAACAGGAAGCCCGGCCGGGGCTCAATCCCGGGACCCCAGAATCATGACCTGATCTGATGGTAGACACTTAACTGAGTCACCTGGGTGACTCTATTGCAGTGTTATTTATTATAGCCAAGAAGCAACCCAAGCGTCCATCAATTGATGAATGGATCAAGAGATGGTATTTATATACATATATACAATGGATACAATGGAATGTTATTCATAAAAGAATGAATTCTTGCCATTTGCAACAACATGGATGGACCTTGAGGGTATTAAGCTAAGTGAAATAAATCAGGTAGAGAAAGACAAATACTATATGATTTCATGTGTAAGTTGAAGCTAAAAAAACAAAGAAACAAAAACAGAAACAGACCCATAAATACAGAGAACAGATGGTTTCCAGAGGGGAAGGAGGTGGGGGTAGGCAAAATGGGTAAAGGGGAGTGGGAGATACAGTCTTCCAGTTATGGAATGAATAAATCTTGGGGATGAAATGTACAGCATAAGGAACATAATTAATGGTATTGTGATAGCATTGTATGCTGATGGTAGCTACACTTATGGTGAGTACAACATAACATAAACTTGTCCAATCACTATGTTGTACACGCAACATTAATGAATGTGTCAACTATACTTCAGTTTTTAAAAATAAATTTTAAAAAATAAAGTATTGTTACTTAAAAAGAATGAGATCTTAATCACTTGGAAAACAGCCATTCAGAAAAATGAATTGCCTGAGGTTTTCAAACAATTAAAGCTTGATAGATACTTCAAGCAGATATTAACTAAAAAAAAATTTCACTACTGTCACTCATGTTAAACAAAAAATATCCTCAATTAGTTGTGCTAATTTTTCTTTCCTTTGTTTTTTTAAGCCATGATCTTATTTATTTATTTTTTAAATAGCCCAGGGTAGACTCCTTCCCAGGCTACCCCACCATCCATGTATCCATAATCAGCATGAAATAAACAGGTAATATTCTTGGTAAGAAACTTCAAATTTCACAGAGACATTAAAAAAAAAAAAATGAAAAGTACCAGTCTCCTTCCGGCTTCTGGCCACCTCCTGCACCCAACATTCAAACCTGACAGATGCACACACACTGAGTTCCTCAGTCCCATTCCTCAGCAATAAGCACTTCACAAGTTTGTATGCATTCCTCAAAAAACAAATAATGCATACAAAACACATGTCCTTTAGGAAATACAGTCACCATAGTATATCCGTTCCTCAGTCATCAGTTTGCAATTTTAACAATAGGGTCTTTTATTATTTTTCTCTTCTCCTTTCAAATTCTGAAAATTAAGCTTAAAAACTTGACCAAATTTTACTTCCTGAATATTATTTTCCTGTGTTAAAAACAAAATAAAATAAAATAAGAGTTAAAAAGAGTATCCCAGTTTCTATACTATACCTCTGTAAGAAAGGATGAAACCCAACTTTTTTATCAATATGGATGGGACTGAAGGAGATTATGCTGAGTGAAATATGTCAAGCAGAGAAAGTCAATTTTTGTATGGTTTCACTTACTTGTGGAGCATAACAAATAACATGGAGGACATGAGGACAAGGAAAGGAAAAATGGGGGAGGGGGGATTTAGAGGGGGAGACGAAGCACAAGAGACTGTGGACTCCTGAGAAACAAACTGAGGGTTTTGGAGGGGAGGGAGGTGTGAGGTTGGGTGAGCCTGGTATTGTGGAGGGCACGTATTGCATAGAGCACTAGGTGTGGCACATAAACAATGAATCTTGGAACACTGATAAAATAAATTAGCCTGGGACAAGGGTGAAAAGCAGGCATAATATGGTTCAAAAAAAAGAGTATCCCAGTTTGTAATATTGATATATTTCCTGGGTTTTAACTGTAACTTAAGTTTTTTCAACGGGCACACTTTCCCCTATAATAATTTAATTCAATTCAAAATGTAACTGAATATCTACTATGTGCAAAGCACTATGCTGCGGACAAGGCAGATTAGTGCCCTTACCCAGGAAGAGCTTGGTGCCAGTGTGGTCAAGGGAAGGCAGGCAGGGGGAGATAAACAGTAGTAACTTAACTAAGGCTGGAGAGGGGGCTGAGGCCCATGCCTGGTGAAACGGTGAACTGTAGAGGGCAGCAATGGCTCTCCACCGCCTAGTGAATCAGACTCAGTTCTCACCAGTTTTTTTTTTTCAAAAGTATGGTTAGTTTTGTGCCTTATTCCATGTGAACTGGCATAGACCTGTCTCTGCTGGGTTTATTTCACCTGGCATTTACCAGTGAGGATGAAGTTTTAACACACCTGCTCAGGGTCCCACAGTTAGAAAGCTGTCAGCACTACTCCCTAACTCCCTAACTCAACTGGGAGCAATGGAAGTCGCCACTCACTCTTCCCAGCCTCCTCCCTGCTCCCTCATCACCATCTTCTTCCCTCCATTCTAAGCTGTCTGAGCCTGACGTCTTCCACATGATGGTGATCCCCGCTAGATGATAATGGGACAGTGCGCCCGGATTAGAATAATAGTGTCAAAGGCCTGAAATGACAAAAGAAAATCAAACAACAAAGAGCACTTTTCATCACTGTGTGGATACTTTCACACAGGATTTTTCTTCTGTAATTCTTTAAAATGGTCCCTTCTTACCTAAGGTAGCATGGGGTCTAAAACCCTATGGTCTTACACAGATCATGAAGGCAAAAAAGAAATGACTGAATTCAGATGCTTTTAAAAAAAAATGCTGAGGGGGCGCCTGGGTGGCTCAGTGGGTTAAGCCGCTGCCTTTGGCTCAGGTCATGATCTCAGAGTCCTGGGATCGAGTCCCGCATCGGGCTCTCTGCTCAGCAGGGAGCCTGCTTCCTCCTCTCTCTCTCTGCCTGCCTCTCTGCCTACTTGTGATCTCTCTCTGTCAAATAAATAAATAAAATCTTTAAAAAAAAAAAAAAAAAAAAAAAATGCTGAGGAAAGATTCAGTAAAGGTCCACACTTTCCTGAAGTATAAAACTATGTAATAGCTCTGGAGAGACATATAACCCTATACTGTCTTCACAACAAAGATGACAGTGTGACAAATAATTTAGCTTGAATAACTTAGTCATTATAAAAACTGTTTTTATTCCAAATGATCCATAACTCTAGATAATCAATCAACTTGTCTTCTTCTCATCTCCATAGCTATCGCCCTCTCATGGCAATAACAAAAGATCAGGAGAAAAAGGTACAAAATGTCAGTGTGAGCAATGTCTTTCCATCAAGTCAGCATTTATAAATGTGAACATATTTGTAGTTTTTTCATTGAAGTATCTTCCTGCTTTTGGCTGAATGTGTAAATAAGACATTCGAATCACCAGATAACAGTATCCATATGAAAACAGAAACCACATTAAAACTGAAAGGGTTACCAAATGTAGATTAGAATTGAATAAAATATTTATTGTGATTTTTTCCCCTGTGACATAAGATTGTTTATCTTTCCCAGTTCTCCAAATGACACAGTGGCCGAACCTCTTTCAGCTGGTCTTGCCTGAAAATAATGAAACATTGAAGATATTAGAAATAGATACACAGCTCTACATGAAATCCCTTAATGCCATCATATTTTTTTTTAAACCCACCCTATGTAAATAAAAAGTAAATGAAAACATGAACCCACTAAGAGAAATGATTTGTCTTAATAATATTACCTGTGAATCATGGTATTTCCATCCTATCATGTAATAGACCTGATATGTGGCAGGTACTGAACCATCCTCATTTTTGTACATTTCTATAAAGACAAATAATGGTTACAATCTGAAAAAAATGGAAGTAGGAAGAAAAAAACCCGCTCAGTAAAAGTCATGTCTCCGAAGAGAAATGGATATTGGGATATTTGGAGGACTTTGAGAATGCCTTACATGAAAAATCTTCAAAGCTGAGAAGCTGACAGAAATACAGTTAAGGGCTGTTTGGAAAAAGGATATGGAACTACAGGATCTGTTCTGAAAGGAAGGACAAAAAATCTGATGCCTCAACAGGAAAGGAAAAAGTACTAGCAACTTTAAGGGATAAACCCGGCAGGGCACACGTTCCTCAGTGAGGCGAGGGTGGGAAAGACGGCCCGCTCGCTTACCTCCGTACACCGCTGCGGCTGCCAGCATCGTGTCTCGGTGCAGCAGGCCTTTTCTATTCCAAGCACAGTTACTCTCACCCATACCTAAAAATACACTACAGGCAGTTTTAGATAATACCGCCAACAGCTGAGCTGCTCAAAGCACAATTTTAACTTCACATCCAACAGTGTACCCATCCCCATTCCCTAATAGGTTGTAGCTAGGCTCCTTAGGGACTCTAAGGCAAAAACTACTTGAAGTTTCTAGATGTTAAGACCAGAGAAGTCAAATTTCAGGAGGCAAGTCCCATAAGCACACCTCACTTGCTAACAGTGGCCAGGTGGGCAAAAGCCAGGCAACTGACCGTCCAGGTGAGTCACAAGGAGTTGAAAGTACCTTTCCAAGGATGCCACCTTTCATGCTCCTTTTAGATGTTCTTCAGAGGACAGAGCACTGCTACAATGCCTCATTCCCTCTAAGCCACAAATGTCTGACTATGAAACCTGGGAGAGGGCTCTGAAATTCATTAGACAGTATCCGAACTACAATGTGTTTTCAGATTTTACAATATTTTCTTACTCCCAGATTAGGAAGAAATTATGTGCATTTTTTACAGGGGCACTGGGGCATTTTTCCTAATGTTTTAAAATTTAGACTTCTGGGACACCTGGCTGGCTCAGTTGATTAAGTATCTGACTCATAATTTCAGCTCAGGTCTTGATCTCAGGATTGTGAGTTCAAGCCCCACATTTAATCCAAGTCCAGTTTGGAGCCTACCTACATACATATATACATACATAAAATTTTAGACTTTTTTAAAAAAAGATTATTTGTCAGAGAGAGAGAGAGCACACACAAATAAGGAACAGCAAGCAGAGGGAAAAGCAGACTCCCCACTGAGTGAGGAACCCATTGTGGGACTCGATGCCAGGACCCTGGGATCAAGACCTCAGCTGAAGGCAGAAGCTTGACCCACTGAGCCACTGAGGCATCCCTAGACTTCTTTTCAAGTTGATAGCTAAAAGCTAGGATTGATATTTTTCTACAACGAGTGCTGTGTATTTAATTTTTTTATGCACATATTTAAAATTCCACTGAAAGGTCACATTTTAAACAAGTCCAAGAAATTAAAACAAATTTCCAAAGTAAAAATCCTTTACATTTATTCTCTATATACCATACCATCAAAAATCAGTTTTTCTCCTTTCGCAAAAAAGCCCCAACAATCTTCCCAATATCAGTTGTTCTTTAGATGTTTTCAATGGCTTTATTAAAAACAATCAACAAATCAGCTCTAATAAGTGAACGTTTTTTTTTCTCCAACCCCAAAAGGTTCCTATTATTCCTTAAAATAATGATTCTCTGATACTAAAAGCAATGTCCAGCATCCTGTGAGTACAACAGCCCCAATTCATGAAATAACAGACATACGAACTAGACTGCCATGAAGAAAAAGGCGGATCGTATTCTTACTGTCACAACGATGCAGCTATGACCTTAGACCAATTGCTGTGGGTTGAAGGCTTCTATGGCTAACATTAGAGACCTATTACATAACCTGATTTAAAAACATTCTCCTACACTGTGAGTACCAACCATATCAAGTGACCAGAGGTAAACTGGAAGCTGGACTGAAAGACTCTAAGTTGATGACGGCTGTGGTGTTTTCATTCCTGCTCACCTTCCCAGTGTAATGACTTACTACACATTAGATATAGGCAATACCAGCGGAAAACAGGTTTAATTTATTTAATGTAAATATTTAATACACGTGGATGGGGGGAATGCTTAATACACGAGAAATTCTAAAATGCCTTTTAAATAATTGGTATTAGATATACTAATTAAGATGATCAGGCATAGTGTTCTCTCTGATAAAGAAATTCAAGAACACTACTGCATAACACAGTCAGTAACTCTGCTGCTAGAGGAGCACACCTTTCCCTCACAAGAGAAGCAAACCACCATACCAACCTTCCTTTCTCTGCATGGTAGCAGTGTGGGGTGGTGCACAAGTCTAGACTTTGGGATCATAATCCCAGTTCTGATCCTTAAGTAATCTCAGGCAACATCCCTTAACTCTAATTATAAACTGTTTTATCATCTTCAAAATGGAATGACAGCACTTCATAATGCATCATGATAGACCTTTACTGAAGACAACCTGGGAAACACATTTAGGAATTTCTGACCAGCTCTGGGTTTTGGGATAACAGAAAAATCCTGGAAGCAAGTGACTGTTACAGACTCTCACAGTGTTTTTAAGGTTAAGTTCAACTACTAGTATAAAAATCTAATCTATTCTGCTTTAGGAGGAACAATACTGAGTATTGCCTTTAAAAAACAAATTGAACTTACCTTAAAACTACTGTGAAAGCCTCCAAAACTTTTCATGCATTCATCAGCTGATAAACACTTGTTTTGTAAAATTATGTCAACATTCTGGACTTTTTTTCTGTGAATTAATAACAATGGCAGCTCAAATGAGAAACACTACAACATCAAGAAAAAGTGTAACAATATAAAGTACCAAAAACTAATCTGAAGGTAACACCATCTTCCGGTTGGCAAAGCAGCATACCTGGAAGTAGTCACCCAAGCTCCTCCCCTCCTCGGTTCTTCCCTGGACTACTCTTCTTCCCGTCTCAGCTGCCTCTGACCTTTTGAAGGCAGAGTGGTTGAGATTTCAGAATCTGAGTTAGGCTGCTCCACTGGACTTAAATCCTGTCTCTATCACTTATATCACCTTAAGCAAGTTACTTAATTTTTCTCTGTGCCTCAGTTTACTCATGTGTAACATGAGAAATGAACTATATTAGTTCTCGTCTTACCTTTCTCATAGAGTATGCCTTATAAACAATGCTGGAGGATGAGTTTTTTAACACCGTGATCTGACAGTCACTCTTCTGCATGAAATTCTCCCCCACAGTACCAGGCTCACCTGATAAAATCTGGAAGCCTCTGGTGGACTATGCTGCATCACTTCCCACCATCTCTCCATTCTACATATTCAAGCAATAGAGAATTACTGTAGAGTTTCTTAATTAGGAAAGTGAAGGAAGTTGTGTATCCTCTCGCATCTCCAAGATTTTACACAGACCATTCCCTTGACTTGGAAGGCAATGTCCCAAACCTGCACCCACTGACCCACTTTCCTGGCAAACTCATTTTAGCTTAGGTTCTGTCTCTTCTACAAAAGCATCCCTGACACCTTAAGCAAATTTAGGGATTCTGTTTTTCCCTATACTTTAAACCACAATTATCTCATTTTACAGTTAAATGGCTATGTCTCTCTCTTTATTTTGGTGTCTCTACTAGAGCACATGCTCCCTGAGATTAGGAACTATGTAATTTCATCACTGGCTCAATAGTTGGCACATGGTAGGTAGATGTTCAATAAATGGTAGGGGAATGAATATAAAATCAACCATTTACTGTTTATATCTACTTTGTTAAATACCACTTCTACAAGTTATCTTTACATAATTCTTCTTGATTCTCCTAAGGATAAGAGACTCAAAGACTAAAATATATGATTTATGTAAAAGGCTTAACAGTAAAAATAAGAGGCAAAGCCTCTTAAGGTAAATAGTAGGCAATGGGTCCTCAAAATAAATGACCATTTAAAACCTGTGGGGGAAGCAGAGGTTCTCAACTGGATAGTGGCATGAGGCAACCTTCTGAGGGGCTGGAAATGTTCTACTCCTTGTCTGGATAGTGACTAAAAATACAAGCAACTATACAGGTAAGACTGGAGCATTATACTATGCTAACTTCAACAACAAAAAAAAATGCGCACAGATCAAGTAGGCAGTATTGGACTTTGGATCCAGATCCAGTGTGACCATGAACAAGATACTCCTCAATGTCTTTATTTGCTCATTTGTAAAATTAGGATATCAGAAAATGTCACAGAACTGCACCCAGCACAGAGTAAGTCTGTATTTTTAAATCAGTGGATAGTAAACTTTTCCAGCTGATGCATCTAATTTCTAGTCTCTTTGTTGCTTCTCTCTTGAAATCAATCATGAGCATAGCATTTATTATAGAGCAGAATGAAAAAAATGCTGCATTTGGGAAATATTTTTATCATTAGAGTCTGAATGATACATCATCAGCCCACCACCACCGGCCTTTAGATGAAGGGGCTCCATGACTATGTCATGGGAAGCTAAGTGTTTGGGGCAGTGCCTGGGAAGGGATGTGTGATTGATCATAGATCCAATCCTTGAAGCACACACGCTAGTAATTTAATCCCTGTATTAAATTATAATAAACAAAGAGTGACTATAGTGGTAAGTTTTTAGCTACATAGCTTTCTCCTTGTAAAGCCAACAGAAGTACCATACTCAGAGGAGGCTGGATGATGGGTAAAATGGACTGTTATTAAAGAGGCAGCCAAATGAAGTAGAGTCGGGTAAGAAAGTGCCAGAACAGGAGTCAATTCTGCCACTAACAGGCAAGTGTTCCCTTTGGGCCCCATATTCATTCCGCACTTGTAATACAGGCATTCAGTAGTTACCAGAGGACTACCGAGAGAAGCAACTCAATAGCATTTAAGAAAAACTATGTATCTGTAAACAACTGCAGGGTATTTAGTCCTCCAATCTCTTGCTTGAATCATCTTATCACTTTTCAGGATCCAGATTAAGGTTGCCCTAGGTAAGCACAGTTCTGGTTTCAACGAACATACCTTTAATCGCTTCAGCTTCCCTCATTTATCAAAACTGCCTATGCCATTTGTTTAATACAAAGTCAAAGCTCATCATTTCTTAGGCAAGTCGAAGTTCTTCTTAGAAAAAATCACTTCTCCAGCAGCGCCGTTTGTGGCAAACATGTATGTCTGAATGCCTTACCTCCTTCAGAATTAGGAGGTAAGGATTTGTATCGCTGGTGTTCCTCAGAGCCTCTTCCAGGCCATTTTTTTTCTCTAACTTGTTAAAAACCCTTGCTCTGTTGGGACTCACACTATTTGGCCGTCACCTTCTCCCACTCCTGCATGCTGTGACACAGACATCAGGCTCCCAGTCTCTCTTCTCATTACTGGAGGGTTGGCACCTGGTTCAGGTCCCATCTGTACCCCAAGTCCTGCCACCACCTTAGGTGACTTTAGTTTTAACAATCACCAGTACCACGGTTTCCAAGATTCTTTAGTCTCCCCACTACCAATGGATCTCCGTTACTCTGCCTCTGCCACCATTCAGTAATACGTCCAGACACGTCCTTCTTCTACACAGTCACTGTCTATTAGGTTCCTAACGGCTCAGAATCTGGCCGTGTTCTCTTCTTACTTCATGCTCTCGTTCCAGGCAATTGCTTCAAATACCACCAATTCACAAGTGACTCATGATATTTTAACCAGGCAATCACCTCCTCTAAAACGGCACACCCACACACACAGCCACCTACTTGACATCTCCTCTTAGACATTTCACAAGCACTTCAAACCCAAAATACCCACATGTGAACTCAAGAGGTGTCCCTGCCTGTACTTGGTCTTCTTCTACTATTTTCTCTGTCAGCGAAGGGGCACCATCTGTCTGGTTATGTGAGCCAGAAACTTAGCAGTTATGTTTGAAATAGCTCTCTCCATGCACCCACAGGTAACCCATCAGCAAGGACAGCCAAATTTACATGCTAATTATCTCTAGAATCCATTCACTTCTCTCAAATCTCCATGGCCACCACCTTAGTCTAAGCTGCCATCATTTCTCAATAAGCTTTACAGCAATGAGTCTCCCCTACTAGTTGATCTGCCAATCCACTTTATCCAAAATGCAAATCTGGAATCATGACTTTCCCCCCTCTCATTCCATTAAATGCCTCAAAGGGGTTTTAAGATAAAGACAATCTCAACAGACAAAAGGTCCCCATTTACTCACTAATTTCATTATTTAATGCTCTTTTTATTCCCTATACTCCAGTCAAAATGCCCTGCTTTTAGTACCTGCCATGCTTTCTTGCCACAGTGCCTTTGCACCTGCTATTCTCCCTGCCTGCAACTCACTTCCCTCCCCTCTTCACCTAGTTAACTCATCGTCATTTTTTAGAGCATAATCACCACTTCCTCAGACATGACTTCATTGATTTTCTCCCACTAGGGTTTATCCCTTTAATAAACCCCAAACCTATACTAGCCCAACGACCCCACTTTCTTGTGCCTGGATCTGAACTGCCAACTGTTGTTGGAGAAAGTCACTGATGTGCTCTACCAGCCTCAATGCACCCTTCCAGAAAGTCCTGCCCTCTTTTTAGAAGCAGTCACAGCACTATGCACTTTCATTTAGTAGCACTTATCACAATTCTAATTTAACATTTATCTTTACGGCAGCTGTGTGATGTCTGCCTCATCCATTTATTTTATAAGCTCCATGAAGACAGTCTGCGTTCTCCTCACCAATGTATCCACAGTGCTTAGCCCCAGTACCTGCCATTGGGTCTGCTCTCAAATGGTTCTCAAATAGAGATTAAACATTCTTTAAAGGGTGTTACCTTGTAAATCTTCCATCAATTCAAACATCCCAGGATAGTTAACTTGAATTTCATCAGTATCCTATTTTAAAAAGAAAAAGGAATATTCATTTGACATTCATCATAAAAGACCCAGATTTGAAAACAGGCCACAGAGATTACCTAGACCTGTTTCTCATGGTAAACAGGAATGTTCTTTATAATAATCTTCACAAGGGTGCCTGGGTGGCTCAGTGGGTTAAGCCTCTGCCTTTGGCTCAGGTCATAACCTCAGGGTCCTGGGATCGAGCCCCACAACGAGTTCCCAGCTCTGTGGGGAGTCTGCTTCCCCTTCTCTGTCTGCCTGCCTCTCTGCCTACTTGTGACCTCTCTTTCTCTGTCAAATTAGAAAAAAAAAAATCTATAATAATCTTCACAAATGTTATCTTGATTATGCTTGATATATGAAAATGTCAAATTGCAGAATAAATACTCACTATTCTAAGAGAAATCTTCCTAAAACTCCATCAACCCAGTTCTAGTTCTCTCCCTGGAAACAACACAGAACAAATCTATTTTGTATCTGCAAACCATCACCCTCTTCTTCAAGTCTTTGAAATTTTCCAGGACACTATAGGTTTTAGAAGGAGGAATTAATCTTCTGGACAAAATTTCTAGATTTATAAATCCTAACACATCTTTACTGTGTTACATTAATGTAACACATTAATTAATTAATTAATTAATTAATGTACTAAGTACATCGTCAGTTATCAGTCTCTTAAAATGTGGCACCCAGGGGCACCTGGGTCATTCAGTCATTAAACGTCCAGATCTTGGTTTCAGCTAAGGTTGTGAACTCAGAGTCATGAGACTGAGCTCCACATTGGGCTCTGTGTTCAATTCAGAGTCTGCTTGGGGTTCTTTCTCTTTCCCCACCTTCCCTGTCTCTAAAAATCCTTAAAAAAAAATGTGGCACCCCAAATCAAGCCAAATAGGGTCACCTCCCAAGATGTTTCCAATCTGCTTCTAGTAATGCAGCCATACTGCACTGCTCACTTGGGAGATAGGCACACCACTGGTATATTTCTCAAATGGACTTCTGGGCAATTATGTTCCATTCTTTCTGAAGCCTGAAATAAGAGTTTACTGTTGGTACAGTGGCTGAGACTGATGCTCCCCAAATAACCTGGTGCTCCTTGATAATTCCCAGACCTCAGAAGGCATTTCTTCTGGCCTACCACAGCAAAAGGAAAGGAAAGAGCAGGTAATAAAGAACTAGTGAGGCTTTTCCAGGCATCCCTTTTGCTGTGGTAACCTAAGAAGATGCCAAGGCCAGGTGGCACTATTACGGGACAGAGAAAAGCTGCCCAGCCAGCACAGGGCTGTGATGTGATAAAATTCTGTGTTAAGCACAAAGATATAGAAGTTTGTCTATATTGGAAATTGGCTCCCAAATACAGGACACATACTTTTTATTTTTTTTCCAAGTTTGGTATCAAAATGCTGCATTTATCTCAAACTTTATCTTATTTGCACTAACCACTTTTGAAGTGTCTAGATCTTTGCACATTTTCTAAGTTTATTAAATGTGTTCATTATTCTTCCTTATTTTGGACTTTAACGTTGAACAGAATCAAGATAAAGCTCAGGGGCGCCTGGGTGGCTCAGTGGGTTAAATCCTCTGCCTTCGGCTCGGGTCATGATCCCAGGGTCCTGGGATAGAGCCCCACATCGGGCTCTCTGCTCAGCAGGGAGCCTGCTTCCCTCTCTCTCTCTGCCTGCCTCTCTGCCTACTTGTGAACTCTACCTGTCAAATAAATAAATAAGTAAAAATATTTGGAAAAAAAAGAAAAAAAGAGAAAGCCCAAAGAACACTTATCAAAAACATCCATTCTAGGAGTGCCTGGGTGGCTCAGTCAGTTAAGTGTCTGACTTCGGCTCAGGTCATGATCCCAGGGTCCCAGGATTGAGTCCTGCATCAGGCTCCCTGATTCTTATACTGTTGATCGGGCACATAAATTGATGCTACATTTGGAAAGTCATCTGACCCTATCTGTCAAAATTTCAGTGTAGAGCTTCTTTGACCCAGCAATTCCATGCTAGAAATTGACCTGATAGATATGCCAAAATTATGTGAAAGGAAATTCACTGCATTAAATTAGAATTGAAATAGCAACAAAACAACAACGAGAAACCAAAAAACTAGCTGTAAATAATCTAAATGTCCATTAATGGAGAAATAGGTATATGTGGGGAAGATCTCCAAGATATGCTATTTAACTAGGGCATGTGGGTGGCTCAGTCAGTGAAGCGACTGTCTTTGGCTCATGTCATGATCCCAGGGTTCTGGGGTTGAGCCCTATATTGTGCTCCCTGCTCAGTGGGGGAGTCTGCTTCTCCTCTCCCTCTGCTCCTCTCTCTGTCCAATAAATAAATAAAATCTTAGAAAAAAAAATATGCTATTAACTAAAAAGAAACCTAAGAGTACTTATAGAAAAAAAAAAGCAACCAAATATACATATTGTTGCAAATATACGTTTAAATGACATAACTGTATAGCGGTGTATAATGAAAAATTGTTCTGAAAGAAATACACACACAACAATTGTCATCTTTGGGGCAAGGGTCCAGGTATCAGAAGTTGGGAGGAGGAGACTTCTTTTACTTTAGACCTGCTCCGCTTATCTCATTTTATCTATACATTTTTAAAAAATTTCTTTCCTTGTTAACTCACACATGGCAATGTTGTATGTGCTTTTTAATAAGACCATCTCTGGGTAGTCACTTTCTTTTAAAATTTCCTTTCTTGTTAACATATGCATGACAATGTTGTATGTGCACTTTTTAATAAGACCATCTTTGGGTAGTCACTTTCTTCTCTATGTTTCTCTACCTTAGGAAACTATTTTTTAATAAGAAATCATAAGATCGGGGTACCTGGGTAGCTCAGTGGGTTAAAATCTGCCTTCAGGTCAGGTCATGATCCCAGGGTCCTGGGATCTAGCCCCATATCTGGCTCTCTGCTCAGTGGGGAGCCTGCTTCCTCCTCTCTGCCTGTCTCTCCACCTAATTGTGATCTCTATCTGTCAAATAAATAAAAAAAGTCTTAAAAAAAAATCATAAGATTAAAAACAAAATTCCTTCCAGCCTGAAACATAGCCATTAAGCAAGATCTGTCAAAAACAATCTTTCAATGAAACTAAAATCACTATCTCCATCTCAATCCAAAGAATACTATAATTGCTTTGTCAAAGTCCTTATTCAAATTAAGATGGACCATATCTGCTGTGTCCTCCTAATATATTAGTCTGGCAACTCTAAAAGGAAATGAGCCTCATTCAGAATGCCCACTAACTCTGAAAATAATTCATTATGAAAGTCACATAAATGTAAACAGGCAAATCTTGAATTCATGTTAAAAATAAAAACCGACTGCAGTATAAAAATGATATACCTAATGTTGTATGCACAATAAACCTGTGTAACGAATTTTATTAGCTGTTTGGGATGAGATATTTTAGACAACGAACTATGATATAATGTTAATACAACATATTAGAGACAGTGTAAATGTACCAAGGAACAAATCTGTATATATTTATTATTAAACTTGCAAATTTCTTAATTTTTATAAACCACAAAGAAGATTCCACATCAATATTTTTGTATTATCTTATTGAATTATTCAGCTCATTTTTAGAGAAGAATACAGAAGGTATTTCAATAGATTTCCCAACTAACAGAAATGTAGTATTTTAAGTGCTATGTTAGGCTAAACATTTTTAGTAGAAAATTTTAAAATTTTATTTATCTATGAAGCATGCATGTGCTAGTCGGGTGGGGCAGGGGAGAGAATCTCAAGCAGACTCTGCACTGAGCACAGAGCCCGATATGGGACTCAATCTCACGACCCCAAGATCCTGAACCTGAGCCAACATCAAGTTGAACACTTAACTGACGGAGCCACCCAGGGTCCCAGCAGAAATTTTTCTAAAATGCACAGTCTACTTTACAACATAGAAAACTGCAAGAAGGCACACCTTTGGGGGTCCACAAAGTCAAAAGTTAAAACTATTCTCCCCCCCCCCCAAACTATTCTTATAATAATACTAAGATGCTATTTGGCTTTTTCACCTCTCAATCTCTCATGAGTACAATGGATTTTTCATAAGTTACGCGACATGTGATACTTTAATAGTCTTATGACTACAGGAGGAGGATGAGAATTTAGCACTTTTATTATGTCATACATCTAAGAAATTTGTAAAAATGTAAAGCAATGACATTCTTCTAAATTTTTCTTTTAAAAAATAGTTTCTTTCATAGGTTTTTTTATGTTAACACATAATAGGTACACTATGTTAGTTCTTAAACATATTAGTAAAAACTAAAATTCAGTTTAAATTTCTAATTTGGTTAATATTGATAAATATAACCCACATAACCAAAGATCTCTAAGGCCCCAATAATTTTAAGTGTGTAGCATGGTCCTAAAAGCAAAAGTTTGAGAACTGTTTCTTAAAGGAGAGAGCTAAGATTTGGGGGATTAAAGGCAAATAACAAACTGCCACTTTATATGCACAGTTTAATGTTTACAAAATATGTTTCTGTTATTGCTTATATAATTAAAAAGTGTTGAAAAATACACAGTTGTCCCTCTTGTACAACTGCCTGTGCTTGCCAGTGTTTGCTTTGATTACAAAGCAGAACCCTCACATGAGGCAGAGCTTTCCCCTTTCCAGCTGCCAACAGCTGACTGTTGTCTGCTGACTCAGGCCATTAACAGTTTACAAAAGACACAGCTGTGAAATCTTGAGGGTTGCTATCATTTCCTAGCCTACTGCCTCCTCCCTTCTTAAGGCCCCTTTCCAACTTCAGAGACCTTAGTGGTCTATGGTTTATGCCCTGTGCTTTGTACCCAAACAAGGAAGGACAGGACAACCTTTTCTTGGTTGGTTGATTTTATGAAATATATTCACACTGAATCTCCTTAAATGCTTATTTCAGTCTTAAGCCTATCATCAATGAGAAGCTTTCTTCGTCAGTAAATTCCTATTTCCTCAAAACAGAGATGTGTTTAAAGCTGAGGGGTTTGGAAATCATAGCAAGTCTGACCTCTGAAGGCAGAGTGACTATCCTTTAGAGTGACTATGCTAGTGAAAGGAGCTGGAAGGGGGCAACTGTCTCTCCAGATAACTCCCTGTTGGAAGCCTTGGATGGCAAAGTACTAGATGTATGAGGAGGGGGAAAGAGGAAGGCAGGAGCAAATATTAATTGAGCATCTACCATGGTCCAGGCATTTCACATCCTTTATCTTAATTCTAATTGCCACCTGAGGTGAGAAACATTGGACTTTCTTAATTAAAAAAAAAAAAAAAAAGAATGCTCAAAGAAGAGAATTAAATCTCCCAAATTTCCCCAGCTAGTAAAGGGACAAGATGAGGAACCAAATTATCCCTGTCAGACATCTAGGCCCCATACCATCACTGTACCATGCCGACTCTATGTTTCTTCTGACATCTTACAGGTCCCCTTTGCAGATCTCTCTAGCCCTAATGGAGTATAGCCCTCTTTCCTACCATTTTGGTTTCTTCCCCCCTACCATCTACCATTGATTTTCTACTGTTGACCGAAAATGCACATACCTTCATCTCTGCCTCATTTCAGTTAAGGGCCGGTGGTAGAGGTAGAGCTGTAAATGCTCCTGCACATCTCCTTTTCTCCATCATCTGAAATGCTGTCTCATACTACGTCTAACTCTGGTTTTAAAGATTATAATGGAATAGTAAGTCTTGGAAAACAATCTCCTTGTTAACTGAGGTTTGGATTTTTTGAGCTACATTTTCAGACACCAAATACTAAAAATTTCACTTCCTACCTTTATCAATCAAGACGTGTTTATACAAACTAAATTTAAAGAGAGAAAAAGTGCAAAAACCTCTCTATGATACCATCAATACCTACATATTTTTACTTTAAAATGAGAAGTTGTTTCTGAACTGTGTGATTAATGGGTTAATGAAAATTAATCAACTCTCTTGATAGTTACCACAGTCAGTGTATTAAAGCCAGCTCTCCCAAGCAGATGTCCTAAGTCATTGACAGCAGTGAAAGGAGAAACATGTGGAGAAAATCCTCCTTCCCTTTCTGTTTCTGCCAACTGTAGTGAACACCGAAGTTCATAGAGTGTGTCACCTCCAAACATTGCACCAATAAATACTCCATCTGGTTTTAAAACATAATGAATCTGTAATAAATACAAGACAACAAAAGTAGTTAAAATTTTATATTAAAAATGTTAGAAGGAGAAAAACGTTAAAAGAACATACGCTAAATTAATATTTTACAATTACCATTCTTATTTTGTCAAATAACGAAAAAATAAATAACACCCAAGGCAACCAAATGTCAGAAAGGAAATGCAGTGTAATATTACAAAGATAGGCAATAATTCATTGATAGCATTAATACCTCTAAAATATATTGAATGTTTTCAATTCTTCTAATAATAGACAAAAATTACTTTTATAATGAGAAAATACTGAAAGAAAAAAATTTAAAAGTGTGGTAGATTGCGAAAATCACAAACAATTCCATCAGAAAATGAAGCTATTTCCCCTCTCCCTGAATCTGGGACAGCCTTGTGACTTGCTGCAGCCAAAAGAATGCAGTGCAAGTGGCAGTGTGCCAGGGTCACACCAAAGTTCGAAATGGCCTTACCTGATTCCCTATGCTGCCACCATGCTGTGAACAAGCCTGAGCTAGCCTGGTAAGGGCTGAGAGGTATGAGGAGCAGAGATCTCTGAGATGTCCCAGCTAATGCCATTCTTGAGAGGCCAGCTCTAATCTAGCAATAGATCACAGATACTGGCTTCATGAGCCAAGCCAGACCCAGAAGGATTTCCTAACTAATGCCAACACAAATTCCCACCCAATCCACAAAATCCTGAGCTAAGTAAACTGTTGTTTTAAACTGTTAAGCTGGGGTCGCTTTTTAGCAGAATAAGCTAATTTATACAGAAATTATTATGATTCACATTAACCCAATCAAACAGTTTCCTTTAAGGAGAAGTAACTAACTTATTTCCAACTTTCAAACAAAAGCAATTTTTAATTGATAACTCAAGCAAAATAGTGGTTATAATGGCTTCCAGAATCACAAATGTTTACTCACTGACTCTCTTAGAACTACCATCTGCAACTAGATTTGATGGACTATTCTCAACAATGAGGAACATTACAGGAAAAGGTAGATTCTAAAGTAAACCCCAAATCATAGTAGGCCCTCTCATCGAAGTATCCATCTTAAAATTTATATTTAAATTTATGAAGCAATTACAAAACAGTGTATAAGCAAACCAACCATAAAATCTTTGCTTTCTTCCCTTCTAACTCTTTGCTTCCTTCTCTTATCACCAAACTATAATATAGCAGGGACCTAAGATTCAGTCCTCAGCTCTCTGCGGCTTCTTTCTATCTCAGAGGAGCTTATCAATTCCCATGGATTTCATAAGGATGACTTCCAATCACTATCTTCAGTCTGGACATCTTCCCAGAACTCTAAACTCATTTTCATTTGCCTGTGCCATGGCCACTTGTATCTTGGCAAGCCCCGCCCCCACAACCAACACACACATACAACACTTAATTCTCAAACCCACTCCCCTCTCCAGTTGCTGTATTTCTGTCAGTTACCATTTTCCATTCCCTTTATCTGATCATTACCATTCTTTCCTCTGTTTTTACTAATTACTCTTTCAGGCATCCAGACTTAACTTTAAGGTGAGCTTGGACCCCTCCCTGTCTTTGATCTTCAGATCCAACCCGCCACCAAACTGAATACCCTCTCTTCCTGTTAACTCCTGCCACTGCCACCTAACTTTAGTTTCTCTCATGTCTGGACCATGGAAACAGTCTCTTTAACTGAACCAAAACTTCTAGCATAAGTTCTCCAAGTAGCAAAATGAAGACATCCTACAGAGTTATTTATTTAATGCACATATAAAACAGGGCACAGCAATTGGCAAACAGTATGTGCTTAAGATGTGGTAGTTATCCTGCCTACCAGCCTTTTAATCACATCACTTTCCTCTTCAAAATTCTCCAGCAGCTCTGAATTGCATAAAGAATGAACTCAAAATTCCTTAATCTGTTACCTAAGTCTCCCTAAATCTGGTCCCAATATGCCCTATCTCCTAGTATATTAATCTCCCAACAGGCTTCCTCTCTGTCCCTCATGCTCCTGAGGCTCTTTTACCTCCCACCTACCTACCCTGTGATTCTGCCTTCCTGCCCCAAATCTGACCTAATCCCAAAGGCCCTGCTCAAGTAATTTCTGCTTCTTGAAGCTTTCTGAGGCCACTCCAAGTCACAGTGATCCTTCCCTCTTCTGAACACAATGCTTTTTACTTACTCTTCACCAGTTCACTGATAAATGTCAACCAACAAATATACCTCACACTAATTATAAGCTGCAGGGAAGACACAAATATGAAGAAATAGTATCCTCCCCACACAAAACTTATAGACAATTAAGAAAAGGGACCCACATAGGAAATGTCTTATATCAATGTGATGTCAATATTATTTTGTCCAAGTTATTTTGTATGACTTTTCATAAATATTTGAAACATCTCCATAATTAGATTTCTTCAATTCCTAGACAAGGGAGTCACTCAATGTACTTCTTAATATGCCAAAAAGCACCAACTATATCTGGCCCCTAGAAGATAATAAATATTTGATTTGGTTCCATTTCCAACTGTCAAAAGCATAAAATGGAAAATATCTGAAGTTTCTGGTAAAAAGTAGAAATATTTAGAAGTTTCTACTAATAAAATAACATAGGCTATTAGAATCAACATTAAGTTTCTTACCTGTTCAAGCGCTCTAGGAAGGTCATTCACCCAGTGTAAACTAGAATATTAATAACATATTGCTTTTAGCTTAATTCATGTAATTAATTGGTATAATTATCACTCCTATAAATAAAAGCCAACAAAAAGATATTAATTTTGAAGTGTGAAGTTGCATATCAAAATTCACTGATTGTTTTCATATAAGTTTTAAAGTAAAAAATATTCCTAGGGGAAAACCTTCCTTCTATGACACTAGAAAATGTGACAGTACTATAAATATTACAAAGCGTTTAGAACTTAATTTAGTAAATCTCTTGCATTTTATTTTGCCTCTATTCACCCCCTACCAGTGTGTGGTGATATGTGATGGCAAGAATCACAGTCTCTGTAGAGTATGGTCATACTTTCCTGACAGAAGTGGCATCCTCTTATACTGACATCCAGGATAGCACTGAATACCCATTTCAAACCATACTATGTTAAGATCACATTTATCTTTCATAATGCTTTTTAGTAATTATTAGGTAGTTTAAAAATGAAGAAGGTCATACCACAAGCTCTATCATACTTATGGGGAAACTGAAAGCAACAGAATTAGGTATTTGCAAACAGCAAGTAGAAGAGCCACAACTCATTCCTACTCCCCGTCCAGGACTCGTTCCCTTAGACCAACATTCTTTATAATGTTTTTCATTTCCTGATAGAATGTACTTTTCTAAATTTGCTTAGCACACCTTAAAAAGCATGGAAGAAATTACAAACTCACTGAAGAAAAAGCTAGAGTACGACTCTCCCAGTCTGGGAATGAGGGGTTCCTGGGAGACAGGCCTTTCAGTGCTAACACTACCAAAGTCTTAGGTGAACCACAATGACTGGTCACCCTAAAAACAGCTATCAAAAGGGCTGTGTTGACATGAAGAGCATGTTGAATTTTTGTAAGAAAATATGACTATAAAATGAGGTAGGGGAAATGAAGTTACATACAAACTATTACTGCTGAGTTGTTTGAGGACAGGATCTCCGTCCGGACTCATTTGTGTATTTCCCTAAAGCATCAAGCTCAGAGCCTCACATATTACAAACTATTCAATAAATATTAATATGTTTATGTAATCAATGTGGAGGGGACATGGTAGGAAGCACAAATGGGAAAACATAACCTTAAGGACTATATTTCTGTGTGAAGAAAAATTGAAGTTGAAGGAAATACTAGCTTTTCCTTATTGGCCGAGATGAGTTTCTAAGACTGCACTAATATTTGAATGCTGGAGCCAGTATACTCTTTCCAAATCCTGCCTCCATCAATATGGATACTAAGTTATGTATACTGGGGAAGAAACTCTTCTATCACAGATGAGCTTCAGCAAATTGAAAAAAAGTTGTGGAGAAAAAAGTTAAGGTACTATACTATATCAACTCCACTAGGGAGCATATAATTCGTTATTATTTCCCAGAGAAATCTTATAGTTTATAACATAAGAAAACTGGTCTGTGACTTAAAAAAAAATTATTAAGAATTTACTTCATTATTTTTTCTTTACCCCATAATATTAAAACTGTACATCATAAATTATTTATTTATAACATACATTTTTAAGAAGTACAAACAGATTACCAACCTTAAACTGCTAACCACCAAGTCAAATGTATTTTCTCTGAAGGGAAGGAACTCTTCATCAGCTAAAATGCTGACAGTAGGAATTTCCATTTCTATGATATTTTTCTAGTGGTTAAAAAATAAAAATTCAAAATACATTCATATAGAATCTCAGTTACTAATGCAATCATTGTTAAATTTAAGTCAATGTCATATTTACTTGGCAGTTTCTATTCCTTCTCAAAAAAAAAGCCACAAAAAAGCTCAAGAAGTATTTCTTTTTTTTTTTTTTAAATATATATATATATTTTTAATTTATTTGACAGAGATCACAAGTAGGCAGAGAAGCAGAAGCAGGCAGGGAGAGAGGAGGAAGCAGGCTCCCTGCTGAGCAGAGAGTCCAATGCGGGGCTCAATCCCAGGATCCTGGGATCATGACCTGAGCTGAAGGCAGAGGCTTTAAACCACTGAGCCACCCAGGTGCCCCTCTTTTTTTTTTTTTTTTTTTTTTTTTAAAGATTATTTATTTATTTGACAGAGAGAGAGAAAGAGTTTGAGGGAGGGAACACAAGCACAGGGAGCAGGAGAGGGAGAAGCAGGTTTCCTGCTGAGCAGGGAGCCAGATGCTGGGCTCAATCCTAAAACCCTTTATTCTTTCTAATGGCAGTCTGATGTATATCAAAAATTTAAAGATGAACATCAATGAATCCGTAAATTCTACTAGTAGGAATTTATTTCCAGGGAGAAAAAGAAATCAAATGTACCAAGTTGCTTTATATAAGGATGTTCTTTACAGTATCAGTTATTAAGAAAACAGACATATAGCTGCCCTTCAATAGAAATTTAGCTAAATAAACCATGGAATATTCTTATATTGGAATACTATATAGCCATTTAAAAAGGTGAAATTTGGGTTTATATGTATCATTTGCTGATATAAAAGAATGATACCCTGTGAAAAACATGGCATGTTACCTGTACAAAATTATATGTTGGGAGACAGTTATACATCTGCAAAGGTGAAGATCAAAATGTCACCCGTGGTTCCTCCTGAAGGGTGGAACCAGGGATGATATTTTCTTTCCCCTTTACATTTCCTGTATTGTTTCATTTTTTATATGTATTATATATAATCAGGAAAAAGAAACTATTTTCATTTTGAAGGAAATAAAAAACTAAAAATAAAACCAAGAGATCAGAAATCATGACTGTTATAAGGGTACCTACCAAAGCATTTTCTGCAATGTCTACTTGAAAAAACTTTCCAACAGTTTCCTGCAATGGAATAAAGTTAATCAGGTAAGACAAAACAAACAAAAAGCCACTGACAAAACAAAATAACTGCTGAAATTGCTAAAGGAGAAAGTGGCAATCATAGAGTCATTTTGAGTTTTGTAAGGGTATTTTTCTGCAATAAAACCAGTATAGTAAACTATTAGCTTTAATAACATATAGGAAGTTACACAGATTTGAATAAATGCAATCATGCCTATATTTAACACATTTAACTATATTTAAAAAATACACAACATATGTATGAGTAATCAGCCTCTTCAGTTCACGTCACTGGATTAAGGCTTATGTGTTAACTTTTCCATAGCACAACAGGCTGAGAGTTGGTCTCCACTCCTGGGCCACAAAAGACCTGGACCTTTCAGTTGTTCATTCAAAGAGTTTACAAAGAGTAAAGAAAGACTTAATAAATGCAAACACTTGGGGAGAAGGGGAACTCACTGGTTTCATTTTTCCCTGTTTCATCTCTCCTTTCTTTCTTCCGAGAGCCCTGCACCATTTCTTTCCCAGAATAACACTTTCCACTATGCTCTTTTCTCCAGGATTCTGCTGCCCCCATCATCATCTCTATCAATCTTCCATCTCTGTCTTCTGTGTCTCCTTCCCTTACCTTGAAACAGGCATAAGCCTCCCAATCTCTCCTCACCTCTACCTTCTAGTTGTTCTGTTTGCAATCTACAACTCCAATCTCAATGTTTTTCTCCTTAATTCTTCGTAATCTATTCCAACTTTCACTGTTCTAACAACACTATTTACAAACACTATTAACAACCTAATCAACTACAACAGCATGTCTGCTCTCAGTCCTACCTTACTTGACCTCTCTGAAGTCCAGCACTGTTGGTGGTCTCCTAGAAACATCTTCAGTACTTTCTACTCTGCCTCCCCTCCTTCTAATCCTTTCCACTTCATGCACACCCCCTTCTTAAAGACCTTTCTTGCCCACAACTTGGAAAGGGTACCCTATTATTGCCTGGTCACTGCTAACTAGTCAAGTGCAACTGGTGTGCAAGTGAATGTTTAACTACAGGCCTCAAAAAAAAAAAAAAAAAAAAAGGTCCCCTGAGTTGTAGTGTTTGCCAGTTTCTGTGGTGTAATTCCTGTTCATTCTCCCACCCCCAGAAACAATTGTGGATGGTTCTTTTCTATATGCTTCTCAAGTAAGCTTATATTCCCATGGCTTCAGTTATCACCTCTGATAGGCTTCCAAATAAGAACAATAGCCTCCACGTAACCTTGTCTCACTTTATCCTGTTGCTAACCTTTGGAGATAGGTATTACTGCTCACATTTTACAGCAACTGAAGTCTGGAGAAGTTGGGTAACTGGCCCAACAGTATATAGTCAGTAAGTGGCAGAGCAGAATTTGAAATCCCTAACTGTCCAAGTTCAAGTCAGTGCTCTTAACCTCAACATCCCAATTCCAGTTCTACATTTCCAGCTACCTGTCAGACATTAATGCTAAAAACAGTCCCGGGCTCCTTGCCCCACTACATCCCCTGACTTTTTCCAGTCACTGAAGTAACTTCAAAGTTATCTTGCATTTATTCATGCAATATTAACTTAACAAATCTTCACTGTGTATTCTAGGTATTGAGAACTTAGCAGTGACCACAAATGAGCAAGACTATGGCGTTTATATTCCAGTAAGAAAAGAGAGACATCAATTAAACAAACATATATCAGATGCCAATAAATAAGTGGAAATAAGCTATGGAAAGAGGGAAATACCCAGTGGTGAGTGGGGACCCTATTTTATAGAACAGTCAGGAAAGGAATCTTTGATGAAGAGTCATTTGAGCAAAGACCTGAAACAGGTAAAGAAGTAAGCCACCCAGATATCATGAGGAAGAACAGAGAACAACAAGTATAATGCAAAGCCCTGGCCAGTTTGAGAGACAGAGAGAAGGTCAGGGTTGCTGTAAGTAAGGAACCAGGGTAAGGACATAAGGCCAGATAAATGTTAGGGGAGCCAGATCACTGAGGGTTTTATGGATTAAGAATCTGGATTATTACTGAATTAGAGGAGAAGCCAACAGCTCTGAGCAGAGGGCTGGCAATGAAATGACTTGTGCTTTAAAAGAATTACTTTGCTGTGAGAATGGACTGCTGAGGGCGAGGGTAGAAGCAGGGAGGCCAGTAAGGAGGCTACTGCAGTACAGACCAATATGATAATAATGAAAGTAGTAGGAAGTGGTAGTTACAGATATATTTTGAAATCCAAGTAATATTTGTTGATGGATTCAATGTGGGAGGTGAGGACAGAAGAGGCATCAATGAACAAGTTTTCTGGCCTGATCAACTAGAAGAATAGATTTGCCCTGTCCATGACAACAGTGTTTTGGGAGCTTCTCATACCCTACGCCTACCAGCCTAGCCCAAGTGTATGTTTTTGTTGAAGTAGATTCAATATAGAAAGCCCACTGTAATCTGGTGTCCAACACAGTGTCACATATACAGGAGCTAAGATGATAAACAAATGTCTTTATTGTCTAAATTAGAAAATGCAAAATAAAATGGTATAAGCCTTAAAAAAGATACTTATATACAATCACATATAAATATTTCTAATAACAATATTAATATTTTTCTCAGATAAAAGATTAGCTTAATAATATTTTCCAAATGAATGTCAATCTGATTTTACTTGAAGTATCAAAAACATTTGCACAAAATGAGAATGAAGAGCAACAGATCTTATACAGATTTAAAGAAATTTTAAGTAGGAATCACTGTATAAAGCAGATTAAAAAAAACCCACTTTAAGAAAAAAATACTTAGGAGGAGACACAAAACAACCATTGGCTCACCATTTTTTAAAAATTTAGTGATTTTGATAAAATCTAAATATGAGGGGCATCTGGGTGGCTCAGTGGGTTAACCCTCTACCTTCAGCCCAGGTCAGGATCCCAGGATCCTGGGATTGAGCCCCACATCATGCTCTCTGCTCAGCCTCTTTCTGCCTGCCTCTCTGCCTACTTGTGATCTCTGGTAAATAAATTAAAAAAACAAAAAACAAAAAACAAAAACTAAATATGATACAAACTGAACTAAGGAAGACTTTCTTTAACAACAGTCAATTTTATTTCTTAAGGTAAATTAAGTCACTGAATAGATATACCTTATTCAAATGTTGTGCTATGTATCCTCTTCCACAACCAACATCCAAAGCAAGGGAAAAATTTCTAAAAAATAGACACAGAAGTTATATTTTGTCTGTAATAACACAGTCTACAGAACAATTACTAAAACTGATTTTTCTTTTTTTTTTTTTTTTTTTTTTTTAAAGATTTTATTTATTTATTTGACAGAGAGAAATCACAAGTAGGCAGAGAGGCAGGCAGAGAGAGAGAGGAGGAAGCAGGCTCCCCGCTGAGCAGAGAGCCCGACGCGGGACTCGATCCCAGGACCCTGAGATCATGACCTGAGCCGAAGGCAGCAGCCTAACCCACTGAGCCACCCAGGCGCCCCTAAAACTGATTTTTCTTAAGTAAAAACATTTTAATGAACACAACTTTCAAAAAGTTACACCATCTGCCTTTTCTGCCTCACCTTATAAGCTGTTTCTACCAGAGAACATATTAAAGGAGCAAGTCTATCTGTTCCAGACATTCACAGGACCTCACAGTCAACTGGCTTCCCATGAGGTTGGTCCATGATGTGGATTCAAAGAACAAATTTAGTGGGGATATTTTAATTTAATTACACAAATAAAGAATGAAAAGAAGCTAATATAAGTTAACATGAAAATATCAGCATAGCTGTCAGGAACGTAATGATCCCTTTTTCTCAAATTTGTCGAGGCAGCAGATAACTTAAAATCATGTAAAATACCGTGAAATACTAATATGTTAAAATAAAAAACAAAACAAAACACCAACTAAATAGTAGCTAACTTTTACTAAAATCATAGCAGGTTTAAAGCAATATGCTAAGGGTTCAAAGTAAGTCAACCCAAGGTCACTCAACTAATAAGCAGTAATCAGAACTTGAATTCAGTTAGTCAGAATCCTGAACCAGAATTTTTTTTTATTAACATATGTAATGTATTATTAGCCCCAGGGGTACAGATCTGCCAATCATCAGTCTTACACAATCCACAGCACTCACCATAGCACATACTCTCCCCAATGTCCATATCTTAGCCACCCTATCCCTCCCTGCCCACCCCCAGCAATCTTCAGTTTGTTTTTTGAGATTAAGAGTCTCTTATGGTCTGTCTCCCTCCCTGTTCCCATCTTGTTTCATTTTTTCCCTCCCTATCTCCCATAACCCCCTCCCTGTCTCTCAAATTCCTCTTATCAGAAAGATCATACAATAGTTGTCTTTCTCTGATTGACTTATTTCACTCGGCATAATACCCTCTAGGTTCCATCCCTGTTGTTGCAAATGGCAGGATTTTGGGGGTTTTGATGGCTGCATAGTATTCCAGTGTGTGTGTGTGTGTGTGTGTGTGTGTGTACCACATCTTCTTTATCCATTCATCTGTTGATGGACATCTAGGTTCTTTCCATAGTTTGGTTATTGTGGACATTGCTGCTATAAACATTCAGGTGCACAGACCTCTTCGGATCACTACATTTGTATCTTTAGGGTAAATACCCAGTGGTGTGATTGCTGGGTCATAGGGTAGCTCTATTTTCAACTTTTTGAGGAACCTCCATACTGTTTTCCAGAGTGGCTGCACCAGCTTGCAATCCCACCAACAGTGTAGAAGGGCTCCCCTTTCTTTGCATCCTCAACAACATCTGTTGTTTTCTGACTGGTTAAGTTTAGCTATTCTGACTGGTGTGAGATGGTATCTCACTGTGCTAAACGAGAATTATTATCTCCCATACTACATTGCCTCCTCTAAGTATATGTTATACAAAACCAGTTCATACATCTAGTTGTAAGCCAAATTCATTGACAAGAAAACTTAAAAGTTTTATCCACTAATAACATTTTTTCTACTGGAACCAAAATTAGGAGTCCTTTTTCAATTTCTGTTAAAAACTTATGTCAAAAATATAGAACACCAGAGAACTGGTGGTGAGAAAGAACCATTTACTTACATAACACCCTCTATCTTGGTTGTGAACACAGGCAGTATGACATGATAAAAGTATATAAGCTTTGGGATCGGAAAGACAAGATTTAGAATTCTGAGCCCGCAATTTACTGGCTCTGTGACCATGGACAAGTGATTTAATCTTACTGAATGTTTCCCCATCTATAAAATGAAAAAGTTACTACCTCCCTCAAGAGAATTTTATGAAATGGTGCATTTAAAGTATCTAGCACAGTACAAATGCTCAACAAAAGTTAGTTATGAGTTATTTTTATCACAGATTATAACACTTCTTTAAAAAGATTTATTTATCCATGAGACAGAGAGTGCGTGCCCGTGTGCAAACAGTGGGGGGACAGGAGGATGCAGATTCCCCATCAAGCAGGAAGCCTAATTCCAGGACCCTGGGATCATGACCTGAGCCAAAGGCAGACACTTAACCTGCTGAGCCACCCAGGAGCCCCCAGTTTATAAAAGTAATTAAATGGATTTCAGATACCACAAAGAAGACACTTAATCTGTGGGGTTAAGTTTTTTTAAGAATCAACAAAAGATCAGTGTGGACAATATAAACTATACTTCATAACAATAGAACATTAGTGCAAGGGCATTTACACTGGTATTTTTTTAGATTGTATTTTTAATAATTTAGTTCTAAAGAGTTAATGTTAGTTTAAAACATGCTTTTAGCCACAATCCCAAGTCTCACTGTAGATCTATGTTTTGCTCAGTACTATGACATAAAAGACTGCAAAATCCATACTAACTTGGAAAATTTATTTCATTTTTATTCAATGGCCTATAATCCAGGCAAATGACTGCAGTACAGAGAGCTAGCTACTTGTTTCTTTTTTTAGATTTTTTATTTATTTATTTATTTGACAGAGAGAAATTACAAGTACACTGAGAGGCAGGCAGAGAGAGAGAGAGAAGGAAGCAGGCTCCCTGCTGAGCAGAGAGCCCAACGCGGGACTCGATCCCAGGACCCTGAGATCATGACCTGAGCCGAAGGCAGCGGCTTAACCCACTGAGCCACCCAGGCGCCCCTACTTGTTTCAAATCCTTAAAATAATGGAACTAATAAAACAGATGAAATGGGGGTGATTATCCGTAACAATGAAGAATTTTTTACCATATGAAATTAATTCATCCCTAAACTCTTTTAAGTAGCAAGAAATCTCTAAAAAATGACTTAGTTTTTGATTTAAAAAAATTCCCCTTTTTATAAACAAATGTAATAAATTCATCCCTTGTTTGTCTAATTTAATGGATGTCTTTAGAAAAAAGAGCACAAAAAAGTGATTTGCTAACATCATAGAACAATCTACAGTAAAGACATTATTTAACTATTATTTATGTGGTTCCTGCCACACATCTATAAACTTGAATTTGTAAAATTTTTGTTATGCCTAATACAGAGCAAAGAATTCATCAAGGTTTTATTTTTTAATAATTTTTTTTTTAATTTGACAGAGAGAGATCACAAGTAGGCAGAGAGAGATAGAGGAGGAAGCAGGCTCCACTCCGAGCAGAGAGCCCGAAGCGGGACTCAATCCCAGGACCCCGAGATCATGACCTGAGCCGAAGGCAGACGCTTAACCCACTGAGCCACCCAGGCACCCATGGTTTTAATACTTCTTCAAAGTGTTCTCAAATCTGCCACTATATAATTGTCAGAGAAACCTACTGCCATTAACAATACTTAAGATAAAATGGCCAAAGTCTCATGTAATAACCCGAGTGGGGAATGAATCTAGGTAGTCTCTTTCCTTCACTTAGCCAAAGATTCTGTTGTTATTGTAGTTAAATTTTTAAAGCTAGGTTTAGTAAATCTTAAAAATTCACAGGCGGTCAATTTTCATCTTCATTTTTGGAGCAATGTTTTCATTACTGGCTTTTAGCCAAATGAAACTGAATCAGTCATTCAGGTTCATAAAGAAGCTATGAGCTGAGCTTCTATTCTTTTTTTTTCCAACAAGGGGAAAAAAAGAACACTTGCTCTTCAGACATAAAAAAGGAGCGATCTGGGGCGCCTGGGTGGCTCAGTCAGTTAAGCATCTGCATTTGGCACAGGTCATGATCTCAGGGTCTTGGGATCAAGCCCCACATCAGTCTCCCTGCTCAGTTGGGAGTCTGCTTCTCCCTTTCCCTGTGCTCCTGTTTTTTTTCTTACTCTCTCTCCCAAATTAAAAAAAAAAAAAAAAAGGGAGAGACTTAAGAGTGATTAAAATCACTAATCCCAGTAATAAATTCCTTCAGATTCTGCCATTCAAAACATTAAGCTCTCAACATTCAATCTCTTAAATCTTCAGTCAAAAGTTAATTGCATTTTATTATGATAGTCATCACATACCTCGCTATGTCATACACACGGTCTGCAATCCGACTTCCAACCTGAAGGATTACAAGCAGCAATGATGTATACAAGTTGAATAGGTTTAACAAAGGAGCAACACTTTTTCAGTATTCAATAATCCACAGGTTACTTATGTTTCTACATATTGTTAAGTACTTCTCACTATCCCACTTTCAATTTGACCACAAATTATATAAATCTGACCATAAATTATAAACAAAATAAATTATACTATCCCAGGAAACAAACTGAAGTGAATTACTTCAGAAGTCCATTTAATGAACCCAAGACTAAATATCCATGAATATGTATGTATACGTTGGCCTTTACATTCTATGTTCTATATAAGATTATAAGGATAAGAAGCAACAGAAGCATAACAGATACATTATTGTCCAGAGATATTAGCATGAAGTATATGAAAGTGAAAAAATATTGTTAGCTAGGGTTTATTACAGATCAATGTATAAATGATCAATTAAAAACTCTATTATTTGAAGACTCATAGGAAATTCTGTGAAACTACTACACAAGTAAGCTGCTTTTCCAAGGAACATGTGCAAATTAGAAAGTCAGTCAGATCTGAAGAACCTGCGCTTCAGGCTATTCTTCCTAGTCCCATCCCAATTTAAAAGAGGCCATAAGGAAAGTGCTTCCTTTTGCCAGGCTAGCTTCATCTGACAGGAGCAAAGATGTGAGAGCCCAAGATTCTTCACATTCCTCTATTCCTTCATAAACACCCCAGAGCTTCTATTAGGACTTGGAAGTTCAGAACATATGTGTACTTGCTTTGGGGGGAAAGAAGGGGAAAGGAAAGAGGTATACCAGAAGTCTTTCCCTGGAGGAGTCTACTTTGTATATCATTCTTATTATGAATAACTTGTTTATTACAAAAAGAACATTCATATACTTCACCTCATTTATTCTAGTCCTACAGATTGATAAGGCCTCAGTCAATTCATAATCTACACACTTTGCTTGGAGAAGAGTGGTTAGAAATATACATCTTCTAAGTATATATCATTATAAGCCCTAAGAACCAACACAGTCAATCACCTGGTCAGGCCAAACTTGTACAGAGTTCTGTCCAAAGGAGCTCAAAAACTGTTTCTTGCTTTGGCTTTTAAGAGTTCACTACACTTAACATCAATTTTAATTCATTCCCAAAGAAACATTCACTTAGGCCTGAAGTTGGAGCTGTGTGTCCAGAGAGTACAAACCCTCAGTTTCTAGTCCACTTGGGCAGAGGAAGAGGTCTTTCAAACGAGTATAAATCAGAGATCTTAATTTATCTTAATTAATTTTCCTAAAACATAAACCAGATCCCATCATCCCACTACTTAAAGACATCCAGGCGCTCAACAGGCTAGGAGTGCCCAGATGGTTCAGTCGGTTAAAAGACTGACTCTTGATATTTGGCTCCAGTAATGATCTCAGGGTTGTGAGATCAAGCCCCAGGGTTGATTTTCCACCCCCTATCCCCAAAACCAAAACCAAAAAACCATTCAACAGGTTCACATTCCTCTAGAGCAGGGCTGACCAACAGAAAAACAATGAGAACAATATATGTCACTTTTAAAAAGTAAAAAGGAACAGGAGAGATTATTTTTCACATATTTTACTTAACACAATATATCAAAACTACCATTTCTTTTTTTAAAAAAATATTTTATTTCTTTGACACAAAGAGGGATCACAAGTAGGCAGAGAGGCAGGCAGAGAGAAAGGGGGAAGCAGGTTACCTGCTAAGCAGAGAGCCCGTTCCGGGGCTTGATCCCAGGACCCTGAGATAATGCCATGAAGTGAGGGCAGAGGCTTAACCCACTGAGCCACCCAAGCGCCCCTCAAAACTACAATTTCAACAGGTAATCAAGATTTTTTAAAAATCTACTAATGAAATATTTTGCATCCTTTTTTCACACTAAGTTACTGAAATCCGGTGCATTTTACAGATGCATTGCATCTCAATTGGACTAGCTATATTTCAAGCACTCAATAGCCACATGTGGCCAGTGATTATCATACTGACTAGGCAGTTCAGCTGGACGAGAAAATCCAAAGTTCCTATCTTCTACTGCCCTAATAACCTGCGCCCTCCCTGACCTCCTCTCCCACTCTCTCCTTCACCGAAGCTTCAGTAGAGACCTCAATAAGGTCCTTTCCGCCTCAGAAACTCTTCTTCCCTTTGCTTAAAGGCTATTCCCTCCAGATCTTAGCTTGCCTAATTCCTCATCATGTCGTCTGCCTGAGCGGCCTTCTCTGACCATCGCAGTCATTATACTACTTCACTTAAGCACCTCACCTTACTTCTTTGGCTGAAATTACATTTCTTGTTCACCGACGCCCACAAGAATGAAATTTCCTGAAGGTAGCGGTCTTATTCTGCCCATGACAGAGGTGTAACTGAAGCAATATTTGCTGTGAGTGAGTGAATGGATGAATGAATAGCAACGTACAAATAACCTCACCCACCCGCTCAGTGATTACGGTAGACGCTCAGATAGGCAGGGCAGCTGCTCAAGGTCATCCGGCGAGATGGGGCGAAGTGGGTTCAGGTGGGGTCGGCTGGGGCCTGGCCGGAGCCCCTCATCCGGCGCCAAAGCTAGGGGCCGTCCTCTCCCACTGCCCCGCGGACTTACCTCCTCTTTCAGGTAGTCAAACTTCATCGGCTCAGGCTGCCGGGCCGCCCAGTTTTTCTGTTTCCTCTTCAAATCCCGATCGAAGATATTTAGGGCTCTCGTCGAGGTGCTGCCTGGGGAAGAAACGCCGGACGCGACCTCCCTGAGGCCGAGGTTCTTTACTGGGACCCCAGCCGCGGGAGATCGCATTCTCAAGACCCAAAGACCACCAAGCCGCAGCATGTCCGGCTGAGACGCCACTTATCGGCGCACTTATCTTGCGCATGCGCCACCGCGGCTCCCGCGCCTGCGCCGAAGATCGCCGCAGAAAGGAAAGGGGAGGTAGTTTGGCCGGCCTCTCTTGCCATCACGGCGAAGCGTCACGCAGAGGATTGTGGGTGTGGGTCGCACGTGAGACTCGGCGAGAACTCGGGGGGAGGTGAGTGGATTTCGATTTCTAGAAGATGGGCTGTGGAGAGTCCCGAACCGGTTTTTGACAGGGTCTTCTTTGGATTCATGAGGGGTTGCGCTCTTTTTCTTTCCCATTCCGGTCTCATTTTTCAGACTTTTTGGTCCTCGCCAGGGTCTTGTCGAGGGGCCTCAGCCCAGTAGCTGTGCCTTGAGGTTTGGGCTTGGAAAGGAGATCGCCGTTCTAGGACCACCCTGGTGTTCTCTGCCTTAGAGGGTTGTTAGAGGGGACAGTGAAGGTGGGCGTCGGAAGGTGAGGTCAGGTCATCCATCTCTGAATATCTAACGTTTATCGAATGCTTTTGTTGTAAACATTTATATGCATTGCCACTCACAGTTGGATGAGATGGTACCTGCCTCGGTCCCTAACTGTTTAGAGGGTTAAATGCTTCATGTATAAGTGCATTATTGAAACCTGTGTGTCTTTTTTTTTTTTTTTATTTATAAAAATTGTTTTCAAATTTAAGTAAAAATTCAAGGCTTGTTTTCAGAACAAAGCACTGCTATTGCTACCCTGCTTGATCAGTTCCTTTTTGTTAATGATAGTCAACGACTCTGGGGATGCCTGGGTGGCTCATCAGTTAAGGGTCTGCCTTCGGCTTCGTCGTGATCCCACGATCCTGGGATCGAATTCCCCATGGGCCCCTAGTTCAGCGGGGAGCGTGCGTCTCCCTCTACCTGCTGCTCTCCTGCTTGTGCGCGGTCTCTCTCTCTCTCTCTGACGAATGGATAGATAATCTTAAAAAAAAAAAAAAAAAATTAGCTCCGCAAAAATCTAATCGAGATGGGGAAAAATACTGATCTCTCTCTCTCTCTCTCCTTCTCTTCTCTCTCTCTCTCTCGAAAAATACTAATCTCTCTCTCTGTCTCCCTCTTCTCTCTCTCTCTCTCTCACACACACACACACAAACACACAGTCTAATATGTTTGGGGAGAATCAGCCCACTTGGGCCTTATAGAATAAATTATAGAGAGAACTGATGTTTGTTAATAACTAGGATAAAAATTTGCCAGGTTTTTGAAGGATGGTAGGAGTTAAAGAGGGAGTTTTGTGAACCGAATCTGAATTGATTTGAGTCTATTTAGTTAGGAGACCAGCCTTGTACAACTAAGGACTGATCAGAGTAGTAGCATGAAGTAAGGACTAACAGGAAGAGTGGGACCAGAATGTGAAGAAACAAATAGGATCAACTGAGGCTTGGGAAACTTTTGATTACGTTAGCTTTTAACTTTTAACAGGTACACAGGTATACAAAAAGAAATGTAGAAATTCCAGGTGAGTGCAGTTGGCTAGTAAGCGTTTGTCTCCCTCTGTAAAGCCCTGGAATTGTGCTTGGTTTTGTTTTAAATTTATTTCTATGCTCTGTAGTCAAAAGAGGATACTCTGATAGTTTTTGCTTTTCTGTATGTGACTCAGAATAAGTTTGGGAAATGAAATTGGATGTGTTACCTTTATTTATATTTAACTTAGACTATATTGTGAATAAGCATTTTTTCCCCTAAGTATCTTTTTAAAACTAATTCTTCATTATCATAATATTTGTTTCACTTCTTAGGATTTGATTTCTTGAAGCATTTGTCCAGTCAGACATTTAAAAATGGCATCCAAACAAGAAATAATGAGTGACCAGCGGTTTAGGAGGGTTACAAAAGATCCAAGATTTTGGGAGATGCCAGAAAAGGACCGAAAAGTCAAAATTGACAAGAGATTTCGAGCAATGTTTCATGACAAAAGGTTCAAGTTGAATTATGCTGTGGATAAAAGAGGACGCCCTATCAACCACAGCACTACAGAGGACTTGAAACGTTTTTATGATCTTTCAGATTCTGATTCAGATCTATCTGATGAAGATGGTAAAGCATTGAACCAAAAGAAGATGAAGAAGAAAAAAACCCAGACTAACAAAATAGAATCAAAAAGTATAGTTGAGGAGAAAAAGAAAGAAACCAAGAAAATTAACCAGAAGGATTCTGGAGATAAAAATGATTTAGATAACTCTGACAAAATCCAGAAAATGAAAAAGTCATGCAAACCTAAGAAGGTAGATTCAAAAACAATTCCCAAGAAAGACACAGACGAATTTACACAAAAAAGGACAAAAGAGAAAAAAAGCATTATTCAGCATAGTACAGACTCATGTCCCAAAGGAAAACTAAGCACAGGCGACTTGGGCCACTCTGAAATTGTGAAATCTCCCAAGGTCAAGCACTCTGAAGCAAGAAGAGAAATGCAGTCAGGTTGGTTGGAAAGAATTATAGGTTCTTTTATATTACATTATTTGTTTTTAGACTGATTTTTTTAAAAAGGCATATATAGCATTTTCATAGTCTAATGGAAATGATCTAACGCTTATTTGGGAGCATAAAGCTGTGAAAGAAAAAAAATGCCACATAATGATTATTTTTTATTTGGTGCTATAATGGCTAGGAGAGAAAAACTTGAGACTAAGCAATGATTTTGATTTGTGGTAGGCACTAGTGAAAGTTATATTCTTCAACCAGATCAAGTGTTATATGTTGTCATGAATAGTAAGAGAAGGTGTGTGTGAAGAGGGCTAGTAGAGTTGTGTATTCATCCATCCTTCATTCATTCAACTACTTTTAGTAACTAATATGTGGCAGGTAGAACGTGAGTAAGATATGGTTCCCCATCTTGGGGCTACTGCTAGCCTGTGCAAATTAGAAAAAGTTATGCCCTTTTGGATACATAGAACTCCTACTAGAGTTCACAGTTTGGTAAGGGACAGCATCTTTGAGTGAAGCGGTAGGTTTATTCCCCGTGAGTAGACACAGCACCTTTACAAGGTGCATAGCTAGTTGAGTGGATTTTATCTTATCTTGATTTCAGCCCTTCATAAGATCCTGTATTGCAAATAAAAGCCTGCTAAACTCTGCAGTGGCACCAGCCAACTGTTTCAATATATAATCAACTTAAATTTTAATGGCATAGTTCACGTTCTATTTTCATACTAATCTGAAGTATAAAATTTGGACGAGCCACATTACAAGTGCTCACTTGCTGCATGTGGCTGCTGGCTATGTACGGGACACCACAGATCTAATGTAGAAGAAATTAGATCTATAATATAATATAAATAACAGTATGTGCCATAAAAAGTGTTTAGCAGAGGGCCATGGGAATTCAGAGGAAGAGGTCACTCTAAGGTATGGTAATCAGAGAAATTCTTAAGGGAAGTACCAATGGGTTTGGAAAAAGTAAATCAAGAGACCAGAGTACTCAATATAGAAAGGACTTTGAGCAAAGATGTGGTTGGATATGTTCAGAAGAGATCAGTATTCCCATTTAATTAGATAATAAGGTCTCTGAAGGAGTAAGTAGGTAATACAACTAGAGATCGTTGTTCGGAACTAAGAAACATCTGTTCTGGTTCATGCTTGCTTGTTTACTGAGCTTGTTAAAATTTGGTGTCACCTCCAGTAGCAAGAAATTTTGAGTGTTGGTTTTGCCTGTTGTTTATGTTGTTAACTGAAAATTGGTATTCAGATGAGCCAAAGCCTGGCCATGGTTACAAGATTCAAGGAAGATAGATATTGGGAAAAAGTCAGAGAAAACTAGACAGGCTGAGATCACATTTGAAAGATAGGAGGTATTAGTTAGGTAGGGGATAGAATTCTAGACAGCAGGGACTAGGAGGTCAGAGTGGGATCTCATTCCTTTTGTAGTGGAACCAGGAGGCAGCAAACTGAGGTATAGGGAGAGGGATAGGAGTTTGGTTACTGAAATTGGAGAATAAGATCAAAATAGGAACAGCAGCAGGGTTTGTTTGATGCTGTTTGTGAGGTAAATTAGTCTAGCATCTTTCAAATTTCACTTGATTTAGGGCACTGGATTAATAAAACATATCCATACACTCATTTGGATTGATTTTACAGAATCTTTTTGCTTTATCTTTTTTATTGAAATTTCTCAGTAAACTTGAGAAATTAGGATAGATTAATCAGGAAACAAGGCTAAAGTGATTTATGTGAGGGTATACAGAGTTAGGCCTGCAGTTCATGTCTTCGAAAAATCTTTCTACTGCATCATGTTGCTTCTAGTCGTTTACATCCATTCCACAATCCAGAAAGGCATTATGTAATAAGTAGGGATAAATGACTTTATATGTACACCATCTTTTGTTCATTATTCATCAGTTACCAGCAACTACTGTGTGCAGAGAGGTGTTTTTTGTTTGTTTGTTTTTTAAGATGTTATTTATTTGAGAGAGAGAGAGATCATGAGCAGGGGGAAGTGGGTAGAAGGAGAAGCAGACTCCCCACTGAGCAGGGAGCCCAATGTGGGACTCCATCACAGGACCGTGGGATCATGACCTGAGCCAAAGGTAGGTGCCAACCTACTGAGCCACCCAGGCACCCCTGCAGAGAGCTTTTAAAATGCTACAAGGTAAAGGTGATGGAAAGAGTGCAATTTGGTATTTTGTGTTGTAAATGTTGATGCCTAGGACTTGCACTCCTAAGAACTTATTTTAAGTAAATGCTTGCACATTTGTGCAAAGAATGTGCATCTTAGGGCTGCCTGGGTGGCTCAGTTGTTAAGCCTCTGCCTTCGTCTCAGGTCATGATCCTGGGGTCCTGGGATCCATCCTGGCACTGGCTCCCTGCTCAGTGGGAAGCCTGCTACTCCCTCTCCCACTCCCCCAGCTTGTATTCCCTCTCACCGTCTCTCTCTTTCTGTCAAGTAAATAAATAAAATCTTTAAAAAAGAAAATTTACACCTTAGCATTGTTTTTAAAATTTAAAAAGTAATATAAATCATTAGGGACTTGATTAAATTGTGATATACCCAAACATGTTTATGATATATAAAGATTTTATTTGTTTATTTGGCAAAAAGATAGAGTACAAGTAGTCAGAGGGAGAGGGAGAAGCAGACTCTCCACTGAGCAAAGAGCCCTCTGCGGGGCTCGATCCCAGGTTGCAGGGATCATGACCTGAGCTGAAGGCAGAGGCTTAACTGATTGAGCCACCCAGGCACCCCTCCCTTTTCCTTTTCCTGAGCTCAATGCATTTTACATAGTTGATGATAAATATTTAGTCAATGAATGACTATTATAAGACTATAGGACCAAGAAAAAAATAAGTTCAAATTTCATTCCAAGTGTTAAGCTTTTAATGTTTTTTTTCTTTTAATTCTGCAAGCAGAGCCTATAAGCAGAAACTTAAGTTCCAATTTAAAGGTGAATAAAATGTGCAAGGTACTGTATAATCAACATATTCACATACCCACAGCAGAATCATATGATTGCTTTTGAAATAGAAAATGAGTTTTTTCAGAGTTATGTGTATAAAAAAATCCAACTTAAGTAAAAATAGTCTTTTACTTTTCATATATCGCTAACCATAGTTAGTTACTAAGTTCAAGATTTAGCAGAAAACTTACTATTTTGCTCTGCGTATGTGATCGCATCCACAACACAACTTATATTCTTCCTGGATTTGAGGTCAAAATTAGTTGGATTCAATTTAATTGTGTCTACATTTTCTTAATTTCTCCCTCCTTTAATCTTTTTTGCAGTGATTCCTCTAATAATGGCAAGAGACAGTGACGGTTATGAAAGCTCTGCAGGTGGTAAGATGGTTGACAAAGATGCTCTGGAGGAAGATTCAGAAAGTGCTAGTGAAATAGGTGATGAGGAATCTGAAGATGGAATTACACGCACTGGTAGAGCTTCAGCTGATGATGATGATGATGATGAAAATGAAAGTGATGAGGAAGATGAAGATGAGGAGAGTGACAATGATGATGAAAGTGACAGTGGCCCTGATCTTGCAAGGGGTAAAGGAAATATAGAAACTAGTTCTGAAGATGAAGAAGATATGGCAGATTTACTGCCAGAGGACTCTGGTTTTGAGCATGCTTGGAGAGAATTAGATAAAGATGCTCCTCGGGCTGATGAGGTGAACTTCTGAATAAATAAGATTATTTGTGAAAAGCATAGTTAAAGTCACTTTTGTAGATGGTAGAATTGCTGTCATTAAACTGAGTTGGAAAACGTTTTTAGTAAATAATAATCTTAATGATTGTTCTGATTGAAACTTTTTGGTACAAAAAAACTTCTTGATATGGATTGTAGCTATATAAATTAGATGTTTGTCCAAGCAAATAGGGATTAGTTAAAGAAATAATTAAAGGTCACATGAAATTTTTGAGATTTTATTATGTGACAGACAGTGAGAGGGAACACAATCAGGGAGAGTGGGAGAGGGAAAAGCAGGCTTCCTGCTGAGCAAGGAGCCTGATGGTGGGACTTGATCCCAGGACCCTGGGATCTTGAACCAAAGGTAGACCCCTAATGACTGACACTCAGGCACCCCAGGTCACATGAAATTTTTAGAAGATATTTACTGTAGCTGGTAGTTTATATTTCAGTTCCTACTGCACTGTTAGAAACGCTTTAGGGTAATATACTCAATCTCCATACTAATGCACGGGTAGCAAAATAGCTTAACAAACTTGGGTGTTAAAAAGTAAACTGATTGGGATACCCAGGTGGCCCAGTTGGTTAAGCTTCTGCCTTCTGCTCAAGTCATGATCCCAGGGTCCTGTGATTGGGTCCCATGTCGGGCTCCCTGCCCAGTGAGGAGCTTGTTTCTCCTTCTACCTGCCACTTCCCTGCTTGTACTCTCTCTCTCTGGCAAATGAACAAATACATAAAATTAAAAAAAAAAAAAAAAAAGTCAGCTGATTATCAAGTTCTGATTCAAGAACAAAGAACTGGGTAAGAGAGAGTGCTTATCTATCTGTTGACATTTTTACCATTGTCTGACTCAGGCGAAGTTTAACATATTGAAACGACTTAGGTAAATACTGTATTTTCAGATTTCAGAATTTGGGGGAAAGAAGACATTTTTTTATATATTTTGCAAGTGATGGGAATGATAGAGATTATGTAATATTTAATTTTTCTCATTTCTTAGGTTACACGTCGATTAGCAGTTTGCAACATGGACTGGGACAGATTAAAGGCAAAAGATTTGCTAGCTCTGTTCAATTCATTTAAACCTAAAGGGGGTGTTATATTTTCTGTAAAGGTGAGAATTGATTTCATTTTGAAATATTTCTAAACATTTTTAAGTTTAATCTTTTTTTAAGTCATAGTTTTCCTTTTAAGGAAAAATAATCTGGCAGTCGTCTGGTATAGTTAGGCACAAAACTTGTAGAATAGATGTAAAAGTTAGGAAGAGATAAAATTATTGCTCTCGATACGTTATACGATTGTATGTATTTTAAAAATCTAAAGAATACAATTGAAAAGCTATTATAAGGCTCAATAAAGGGACAAGTAAAATAAATATTTTTTAAATTGCATTCTTCAATTCTTAACCAATTAAGAATAATCTATTTTTGCTAGCAGCAGAAATGTAAAATTCTTGGGAATTACCTTAAATATATATAATATATATGAAGTAAAATATAACACTGGATAAATTTGAAAAATTTAAGTAATTGTTGAGATACCATATTTCTGGAGAGCAAGCCTAGTGATTAAGAATCTAGGTTTTTCAGTATGACAGACCCGCATTCAAATCTTGACCCTGATACATGCCATGTGATCTTGGGCATTTTATTAATTTCTCAGATGTGTTCTCTCACCTGACAAGCGGATGTAATAATAGTATTTCCTAGGGTAGTTGTAAGAATGAAATGAAAAGAAGCTCACATTAAGTATTTAGTTACAATCTCAGTTCAGATCAAAGAAAAAGGATACCAGTAATCATCTAGAAGAATAAATAAGTGAGAATGACTAATAAATTTTTAGGAAAACATACCAGTATAAAAGGATTTTCTCTGTGAGGTACAACATGTGAACATTTTATATTACTACAAGAGTTAACAGTTTGGTTAAAAATGGAAAGACAAATTGATGGAATGAAATAGGTAAATAGAAAAATTCATATTATAATACAGGCCAAAGTAAGCTTGAATTGGGACAAATGAGTGAGTCTTTGTATAAAGAGCTTAGTTCAGATCTTCACCTCATCATAGTCCAAAATATACTCCAGATAAAGTAAGAAAAAAAAAGTTAAACCATAGAAACAGAATAAAATAGGATTGTGTTTCTGTTAAATCTTGTGTTTCAGAAAATGCATGGTAAGAATTTCTAGACTTAGAAAAACAGAATCAGCAGATGCGACTACATATGTATTTAAAACTTCTACATCAAAACCTATTACCACTCAAATTAGTAAGGAAAACTCAAATCCCCTATTTAATAAATGCATATTGCAGAGAACTCAGAAAAGCATGTATTGGTTAGCAAAAATATATTAAGCCCAGTAATGTCAAAATAAGACAAATTAATACAGTTTTATTTTTTCTCAAAAGTAGCCAACATACAAAAATTATCAAATCCCAGTGAGGGTGAATTCTTTTTCTTTTACCAAGACCCTCTAAACTGTGTGGTAAGATTACTATCAGTTCTTTTCTATTTAAAGTATTTCTTAAAAGAAGGCATTGGATAAATGATATGACTTAAGAGAGAAAACAAAATTGTTTTTCTTTATGTTTTATATACTTCCTTAATCATTTTTGTTTATTTTATGCCAACTATTTAACCTAGTCATTTGTGTGTGTGTGTGTGTGTGTGTGTTTGTGTACGTACTTTAAGTTCCTTGAGCACTTAGAGTCTTCTTTTGCTTTTCTTAATTTTTCATTTGGATCCCAGGACCATCTTGTTCTAGTTGACATATGGAGGAGATAAATCTGTTTTTGTTCTCAAGCTCCATATCTGTTACTCTCTAGCGAAAACTATTTTTAAGGAGATTCCTCAGGGTGTTTTAGCTTCCTGTAGTAGGTTTGGAAGTGAGTCATCCTTGCTGTTTTCATCGAGTTCGCTTGTAACTCTCAGAATTCCTGACCTTGACAGGTTTGGATGTTTTAAGATAAGTAAAGTATAAATTACATTGATCTTATTTTTTGTGTGTCTAGATATATCCTTCGGAGTTCGGAAAGGAGAGGATGAAGGAAGAGCAAGTTCAAGGACCAGTAGAGTTATTAAGTATTCCTGAAGATGCTCCTGAAAAGGATTGGTATTAACCTTTTACAGAAAATAAAACTAAATCTAAATTCATGTCACTAACTCAGAATTCTGGTCACTTTAATGGGACTAAAGTATATGTTGTGCCTGCCTTTTATAATTTAAAACAAGTTGCAAGCAGATTAAAGTCTATCAGAAGTGGCACACTATTTCAACAACCTTTTGTGTGTATATTCATATTTCTATATTCACCAAAACAATTATTGAAATTTTGAAAAACATTTCATGATTAGACTGATTTAAGGTTCTCAACCTCTTTGCTCTTAGTAAGTTTTGCTGTTTTCCTGGAATAAGTTTTTATCATCGTAATGTATAGAAAAAAATTTAAGGTAGTTTTTAAACCACTAGGTGGAGCTATTTGTGCACGTAATAAAAATGGTAGTTAAATAGATGAGTGGCAGAACAGCCAATGAAGACCCTCAAGGAGAATGTTGTAGTTCAATGAAATTAAACTTATAACCATTTAGACTTGAAAACACATAAATATGGAGTAAAAATTTTCAAGATTAGGAATTTCTTTGTACTTAGACCTAATGTTTTCCTATCATATTTTATAATACAGTGATCTTGTTCAGGAGTTTTACTTGAGAGACTATAGGTGGTAGCAAAACAAAAAAGACTATTCAAGAATTAAAATTAAGAGTAAGCATATGTGATTCTCACATGCTCCTTTTCTGGATACTAAGTTTCAATCAAAATATTATCAGAATAATAAATTGATCTTAAATATCTAATGCCTATAAAGGTAGAATTGAAGGAAAGATGGATTGGGATGAAGGCCAGGTTGTAATGTGTTTTTCTTGAAGTAATCACATTTATTTTTTAAAGGAAGGTAGGTATTTGTGTTCCTGAATAAGTAAGCTTAATGAGTTTTCTACCTTTTAGGACTTCTAGAGAAAAATTGAGAGATTATCAATTCAAACGACTCAAATACTATTATGCAGTAGTAGACTGTGATTCTCCTGAAACAGCTGGTAAAATTTATGAGGATTGTGATGGCCTGGAATTCGAAAGTAGTTGTTCATTCATAGATTTAAGGTAATCCAGTATGTGTCTTGCCAATTTTATCTTGTGTCATAATATTATTGTAGGAAGTAGGATATTAGATTGGTAGTATTTTCTGTTGTTCCATATTGTAAGAGGATTTTTTTGCTTTAGGTGAACTCTGTCCTATGGAACATCACTCTCTTAACAAAGAAAACTAAAATGAGAAAATTTTAAAGTGTTGTGTGTGAGTTACTCCACATTTATATCCTAAATTTCCAATATATTGGCAATGTTTTTAGGATAATGGCTTATATGCGGTGATATTTCTTTGCAACCCTCTTTTAGAACTAGGAGCCAGGTGAATTAACTCTGAAAAAAGGCACCAAGGCGGGGCAAAGGCATTTCCTAATAAACTGGTTCCTCTAGAACTCTGCTAATATAATAGTTACTAGTCATATCTATTTAGTTAAAATTTTAAAAAATTTTAAATTTATTTATTTGCTTCATCACTAGACACATTTGAAGTACTTACTGGCCATATGTTGGACAGAGCAGATACAGGACATTGCTATCATCACAGAAAGTTCCATTGGATGGTGCTGCTCTAAATGCTCAGTGAAAGGATGGTGTTACTGGCTTTCTCTTCAGACTTGGGCATTATTTTCGCCCTATGTGCAGGTTTCACTGGCCCAAAGCTGAAAAACCTTAAATGGTGGTAAATGTCAGTTCTGAGGAAACGGGAATCTGAACTACTATAACATTTTTTCATTAGCCTAGTGTTTTTGAGCTCAGTAAATCATTCTCCTGTGACACTTGGAGAAATCAGTTCTTTGTTTCCAGGTTTGTGAGAGGCTTTGTTCTAAAAATGAAATATTTCTGAAAAAAAAATGCATCATTTCATAGTCCCTGGCTTTCATATTTCAAAGGCATTTGGACTGGTATAAAAATACAAATAAAAGTTTTTGAATTGATAATTTAAGGTAAGATTTTAGTACATTGGCCTTTATAACAAGAAGGGCTTATCTCATCAGACAAGTGTTTCTTTCTCTTCTTTTAACAATTTCAATAGGAGGTGCTTGTTTTGAGTGTTTAAATAGTAGGTACCAAACATTTGTTAGAATGTCAAACTCCTTGGGTTTCGTGAATTCATGTTAACATGTTCTTTTCAGAATCATTTTGTTCTGTTTCCTTTTTGGAATAAGGATAGAATAAGGATAGTTAGAATAAGCTCTGGCAGGCCTAGAAAATAAGATCAATGAGCATGGAAAAAAATCGCATTCCCTGTTTTATTTTGTTAAACATAATATCAGAAAAGAAAGTTGAGTTTTCTGCTACCATCCAATTATCTAGAAACTTTGTTTCATCTCCCCCAAAATATAAATGCATGCATATTAATAACACTTAAAAATATTGATTTCAGATTTTCTTCTTCTAGTCTTTGTAAAAGTATTGCTGGAGAAGGATATTTTGTAAACCTAATGAGCCTTAATTACCTGTTTCTTTCCCCTAGAATAATTTTTGGTGGATAATGGAGCATATGCCTTTTGTGTGTATGGAACCAAAATCTCCTTATATAAATTACAAAACCTAATATATTAACCATAGGGTTTTTCACCCTATGTTTTAGCCTGATGCCTAAGCATTGTCAGACAATTACAGTGGTTAATTTACGTCTAACAGCTAATTACTTGTGAAAATAATTACAAATTATCTTTGAAAGATAAGATTTTGAGGATTTTTTAGTCATAAAGAATCAACCTTAAACGTTTTTCTTATTTTCAATGACACCTTATGTGTCTGATACTTTACATTTAGAACACTTATCTACTACTAATTCTATTTGATATTCAGTGTATCATATAGCAAATGAAGACTGTGCAGGAGTCTAGGTCTTTTTGAAACATGAGGGACCCATGTGCGTTTGCACCTGACTCATATTAACTGACTCCCAGCACAGGGCTTCTGCCCACAGATTTCACTCAAATTTAGTGGAATTAGAGATTCATAGTTCATGAATTTCAGAAATTTTGTGCCAAGGTTATTTGTAACATAGTTTGCCCCATCTACATATGTGTTCTATAGAAACTTACGGTATGCATATATAAACTATAACTAATTAGAAGAGAACCTAAACTCTGGTTGTTTATCACTACAGCATATGTTTAAATAAATTTATTTTTTCTTTGCTTCTTAGGTTTATACCAGATGATACTACTTTTGATGATGAGCCCAAGGACGTAGCCTCAGAAGTGGATTTAACAGCATATAAACCAAAATATTTCACATCTGCTGCAATGGGAACATCAACGGTATCTCTTAACTTTTAAAAATATATAGCTGGACTCTTGCTTTCAAAAAAGAATTTGTGTATTATTTACTTACAGCATCTTCAGAAATGGGAGGTATTCAAAATTTTAATGCACAAATACAAATAGAAGTGAGACACAAGAATATTTGCATTTTTATCTACCACATCTGTTTGAACCTATTTTCAGATTTTTGTTATCCTTTTAAGCTTGAGTCAAAACCTGCAAATGTTTCTTTTTTCCTCTCTCTTTCCCATATATTCTTATTCAGTTAAATTCTTTAATAAGTAATATGTCAGTTATTAGTATCCTGAGGAGGGAGAAGGAGGTAACAAATAACCTCAAATCACAGTTAAAACCAGTGGAAATTTTAAATAGGAACACATTTTTTTCTGCAGATACGATCTAAAATTATAAAAAACAATTGAAGTAGAATAATTCAGGACTATTAGATATCACATTATTGCTTAGTAATGAAAAGCCAGAAGATTTCTTTTGAATTAATTTGTTACTTAGCTGCCTACCTTCTCTTCTCCTTTTCCCCACCCCCACCATAAACCTTCTGCTCACGGATAGATTCTGCAGGAACCACACAGGTTTCCCATTGCTTTTTCTGTGACAGACCACTGTGCTCTTCTGAGAATAGGCTGGTGGTAGAGAAAGCTACCATATCTGTCACCTGCATACTATGTTGGGTACTGTTTGGCCTTGTTTAGTTACTGAGTATGGGAAAACCCCACTGTTATGCAATAAATGACGTTTAAAAGCTTCAGTAACATAAAATATAGGGCCAGGTTATTTTCAAGACTGAAAAATGACCGAGGCAAGTCTGTCCAGACAGCCATTCTGGAATTCTAGGGTTTGGCCATACCAACCACATATAGACATCCAATTCCAGCAGCAGTTTTATGGTTATCACTCTGACAAATTATCAGAATAGAGATAATATGACTGACTAATCAGAACTTCTAAGGTAATGACAGCTGTCTTAAAGATTCCCTTTGTTAATTGGTGCCCATTTTGTTGTCCTTATCTGAGGAGATTAGACTGAGGGAAAAAAAAAAACAAGGGTAGGGGACCTACCCTGTGATGAAGCTAAAACTTCTGACAAGACCCTGTCTGAGAATGGGGGCAGCATGGAGGACAGGAGCCAAACCAGTCATGCTATAGATGAATTTCTGTGTCATGAGGGTTTGCCGTACTTCCAACCAGTACATGCCTTTCTTATCAGTGGCTCTTAATCTTTTTTGGAAAAGGGACCCTACTGAAATTCTGTTGAAAGCTTTATGAATGGATTTCGTGTAGTTTGTAGACCTCCTGAAAAACTTAGAATTCCAGGTGAAAAACATGTTTTTGTTGATTCATAATGTTAACTTTTTCACTGTGCATTTTATTTCTTTTCCCTACAATTAGTTGAATTTTTACTCCTAATATTAGAATAGCTTGCATATAGCAGAGAGTTAGGAAGGAAAAGGTACAGGTTAATGGATATGGTTCCTCTTTCATAAGTAAAATACTTTGTTATGCGTGTCATTAATTATTTGTTTTAGCATGTCTTTTTTAGCTTACATCCACAGTAGTGGTAAATATTCTGTGAGTAAGAGTTACTGACACTTCTGTTTTTATGTTTGTTTTATTGGTGAAAGGTGGAGATCACGTGGGATGAGACTGATCATGAAAGAATTACAACACTCAACAGGAAGTTTAAAAAGGAAGAGCTTTTGGACATGGATTTTCAAGCCTACTTAGCTTCCTCTAGTGAGGATGAAGAAGAGATAGAAGAGGAGCTACAGGGTACTTAGTAATCTTTTGATATTTTACATTTGTAAGCATTTAGACTGTGCCTAATCTAGACTTGCTTTCAAAAAAGAATTTGTGTATTATTTACTTATAGCATCTTATAAATATGGAAATATGTCTTTGGTGGTAGTTTAAAAGGGAGGGTCAAGCTAATTCTTAAGCTGTCTGCAAAGCATACTTCCATGTATACCTGCAGATAGTATTTGAAATTTTTTATTTAGAGGTATTTTTTTAGCCTGGATTTCTTTAACTATGAACATTTTGTTTAAAACTGTACCAAACAAAAAAAACCTGGCCTTTTACATTTGTCCTAATTCATATAGTTTTGCAGTCTCTTAACAAACTAGTAAAATGCACTATTACCCCTCCTTCTTTTTCTTTTTTTTTTTTAACTAAGTGCTTCTTTTGGATTGACAGATAATTTTTTTTTATGATTTATTTATTTATTTTAGATAGAGTACACAAGTGGGAGGGACAGAGGGAGAGGGAGAGAGAATCCCAAGCAGACTTATCATAGGCCTGAGATCATGACCTGAGCCAAAACTGAGAGCTGGATCCTTAACAAACTGTGCCACTCAGGTGCCCCAGTTGATTGAATATTTTTATATTCATTTCTCTTCGAGTAGTTTAGAGGGTAAACTGTTTCTGTCCATTTAGTGATTATCCTAGAAATTGTGACTTGCGTTTTTAATTTGTTAAGAAATTTTGTAATTAATATTTTTACCCTCCTAAATAATACAGGGAATCTTAAAACAACTCTCATCCTATCCTATGTATTGTAATTCTGGTTTTTTGTAAGTCCTATGAGCTGTTAATATTTAAATTGGCCTTATTTCCATTTACCCACATTTCTTCTACTTTCTTAAATCTCACACTTATATCTAGGATCATTTTCATTCTACCTTATGTATATCCTTGATAAGTTCTGGTAGTATTTGCTGGTGTCAAACTCTCTTGAGTTTTAGTATAAAAATATCCTTATTTTGCTTTCATTTGTGAAAGATACTTCCACACGCAAAAAAATTATAGGTAGGAAGTCCTCTCCATCCCCACACTGATGATAATATCCTACAGACTTGTAGTTTCACTGTGTTTTTGAGAAGTTGGTTGTCTTTTTTTCAGGCTTTGAAGATTATCTGAATTTTCTTTTTTCTTTTGACTGCATTTAAATTTTTTTTTGGTCTTTCTGCAGTTTTACTACGATAGATTTCTTTTTATTTGTGTGCTTGGGGGCTGTTGGGTTTCTTGCATTTGTGTCATGGCATCTTTCATCAGTTTTGGAATTTTCTCAGTCATTATCTAATTACATATTTCTTCTAACCTGTCCTGGGATTCCAAGTAAGTATATATATTATTTCTTTCCAGTATGACTTCCATCTTGCTACTGTCACAGATTTCTTAATCTGTTGTCTCTCCGCTGTGTTCTGGATATTTTCTTTTGACCTATCTTTCAGTTCATTAATTTGCTTTTCAGCAGTGTTAAATCTGTTGATAGACCTATCCATTGAGTTCCTAATTTTGGTTATTATATTCTTCCTTTTTGTTAAGTCCTGTTTGGCTATTTTTCAAATCAGCAATAACACTTTTTATAATTTTTTATTCATGCAGATATTTTCAATCCTTATCTCTGTAAATGGTATAAGCATGTTTTTGTAGTCCATGTGTGATAATTTCAGTATTTTAAGTCTTTTGGGGTTCATTTTTTGTTACTTTACAAGATATTTCTCCTTTGTTTATTTGTATACATGGTTAACTTTTTGTGCTAATTTGATAGTTGAGATGAATATCTGATCAGACAGAACTTTCATTTACTCTGGTCATTCTAGGACTACATTACTCCAAAGGTTTAAGGCTTCAGGTTCCTGGGACTTTGTGGGTGATGCAAGTCTTCATGAAGGCTGGTTTATTTCTGGTTGGCTTCTACCCTAATTGTTCATCCTTCTGGGTCCTTGCTTAAGGTGGACATAGTAGTTGTCTTCTCTTTTCTGATAACATTTGTCCTCTTGGCCCTGCCAGGCTGCCAAAACTAGTTTAGTTTTATAGTTTTTACAGTTTTTAGTTTTATAGCTGTTTCTTCTGTGGATCAGTAAATGTTCTCAGGAAAAAAATAAATATTGAATATAGGATCAACTCCCTGGTACTCCCTTCTTGATTTTGAGTCAGTAATTTTTTACTAATTTATCAGTTCTTTGAAGGTTTTTTTTTCTTTTTATAAACTCCTTGAAGATTTTAAAAATATTTCATCTGACTTGATATGCTTGGTGAAAAGATTGGTCTGAAGTGTCTAGCTTGCCATGAATAGAAACAGAAGTTCTCAAATTATCTATGTTTTATTAAAAATTTTGTTTTGATGATTGAAATGTTCAATAGCATATTTTCTAATTGTATGTGCTATTTGCTTAAAATAACTCATTTTTAAAAAATAGAACCAAAAAAAAATCTTTTTTCCTGTATGTAGTATGGCTCTGTTTGGAAATGGTTGCTTAATTGTAATTGCTTAATCTATTTGCTTAAAATAACTCATTTTTAAAAAATAGAACCAAAAAAAAAAAATCTTTTTTCCTGTATGTAGTATGGCTCTGTTTGGAAATGGTTGCTTAATTGTAATTGTTGATGTCTTTGTCTCCCTGATATATTCACATCTTCATTTATTTATCTGATAGAATTCCCAGTCATGCAAAATTGTGTTAAGAGGTTTAGTGCTGATAACGAATACCATAAATGTTAAGCATAAGTATTTTAAATTAGCAGTCATGAATATTCTTGCTTTTATTTATAGCTTAATATTTTTCATAGCTGTCTTTTGGTTTTGGTATTTTATATGTGTTATTTTTGGGACCTGAACATCAAATTATATAAAATTCTTTTTTAGTATTAACATAGGACCACTAATTCTTAACTTTCTTAGGTCCTGTGATTGGCCTGTCATCGTTTCTTTAAACTACTGGAGACACTGCTTCATTTTCTGAGTTTTTCATAAAGTGCTACTCTTGAACTATGCTCTACACATGGAATGGAAAATCATGCTTAATCATTCTAGTTTCTTTGTTCAGACATCTCATATTAATAAAACCACATAATTTCTTAGGTATTTAATAGTCTTTTTGAAAAAGTATGATTTGCAGGAGTAGTTATGGGCACAAAAGCCTTCTCATTTATTTTAAGGCCTCAGTGGCTGTTGCTTGTTAATGTTTTGGCTTTCCAAACAATTGAGTGACCATTTTATTTCTAGTGTGCCCAGAAGAGCTAAGCCCTTTTTCAGATAGTCTTTGAAATATATATACTTACTTATTTATATATTCTTTTTATGCATAATGCTTATGTGGTCATTTAGCGCTTTCTGAAAATTCTGGTTAGTTTTTCTTCATTAGCTCTAGATTAAAGGAAAGAAGAGAACATGTATACTTGGGGAGAGTGGTTGTATGTTAACAGTTTTCTTTGATACTGATACAGATTTTAAAATGACATTATTGGCATTTGGACAAAAATGTATTAATTTGTCAGTATATTCTTAAGATCTTGGGCCCTCTGGTTTCAAAGCCTGAGTTTACTACATAATAGAGTTATATAGATTACGTTTCCTAAGCCCTTGTGCTTTTCTTTCCATAGCTATGAAATGAGGATAATAATAGTACCTGGCTCAGGTTGGAAAGATTGAGTTAATGTTGATAAAGTGCTTAGCATACTATCCCATATCAAATATTTTTATTTCTAAAACTTTAAGAATTAATAGCTTTTTGTTTGACATATACTACTCATTAAGTTTTAAAAGCGTGCATTTTTCTTCAGTATTTTAATTGATTGCCAGCTTACTTTAATCTATAATTTAGTGGCTCTGATAGATACATTAGAATATTTGAATGTGTTGAAGTTAGTAGATGTTCCCAGTGTTTATAAAAGATCGTTGCAAGGCTTCCAACCATTGGATCTTTTTTTCATTCCTTATATAGTAGTAAGGCTTGCACAAATTATTGTCTTTTTTTTTTTTTTAAATTATTGTCTTTGAAATGGAAAAAAACAGATATACATGAGTTATCCCACATTTTAGAGCTTCAGAAAGTAAAATTTTAGTACTGGAAAAAATCAATTTAAAGTAGGCCATCAGAGACTTACCACTAAAATTTCAACCTGGAAGGAGCTTGCTTCTAATTATGTTTTCAGAAGTAAGCTTTTAATAGAAAGAAATACATTGCCATTTTATTAATGTGTTCCTGATGTTTTATCCATTGAATTATGGGATACATGACAGAATTCCATCCAACATTATTTTTGTGGCACAAAGCACAAACAGGAAAAAAATGAATTTCAGCTGTTTGAGTGAAAATATAAAAGTGTGATAGGATGGAAAGAATGTCCTGGACTATTTTTTTATTCATTTAGAGAAAAAAAACTATGAAAACATTTATTTAACCATGCTTTTTCCATTTCACCTTTTTTAAGATGTGAGGACAATCTTAATATTGATGTTTGACAGCTAAGTGCTTAATGGTGTTAGACATTTTTAGTGACCAGTTAGCCATAGCTTATAGAGGAGAGGGTCTTCATTATGTTGCTTCTAAATTTTCCTCTACCAGGGACGTTTAGTCAGTTCAATAAGTCTGTATGTTTTGCATTAAAACCCAGGTTCTCAATTTATGTTTTTGACTTGGAAAATTACAGTGGAAATACAGAACAAACAAACTTTTCACGTATTAGTTTTCTTCAGTATTTGTTGGCCATGAATTTTATATTGTTCCTTTGTATTCTGATTATTTTTTATAAAATTAGGAAATGGAAATGTGGATATTTTTCCACACAGGGATATTAGTTGAATTAATTTCTAATTTATTCACTTTTATTCTCAGTGTATTAATGACATCCTGAGAGTAAGCATACTTTTATTCACCTTCAAATGGAAAAGATTCATAATTGTTTGTTTTCGATTTAATGGAGCTTCCTTTATCTGCCTCTTGAGCATAAATAGTTAAATCCATGTACCAAATGCATCCCAACAATATTCAGCCTCCTTTTAGTGACCATAACATTTTAAAGCCAGTGTGCAGGTGATGGAAGACATAAAGAGGGATAAAATGCTGCTTCCCCTGTCTTGTTTATAGGGAAGAGACAGTCCAAGGATGTTGCATATTTAGTAAATTATTCTGAAACATGAATTTTAATAAAAAGGGAGAGTCCCAATATCCTACTTAGACAGGGCTAACTTACATTGCAGTTGATTTTTACTATAAACAACACCAAATGCTTTCATCTAATTCATTTAATATTAAGTTTGTCTGAGGGGCGCCCGCCTGGGTGGCTCGGTTGTTAAGTGTCTGCCTTCGGTTCAGTTTGGGTCATGATCCCAGAGTCCTGGGATTGAGCCCCACATTGGGCTCCCTGCAGCAGGAGGCCTGCCTCTCCCTCTCCTATTCCCCCTGCTTCTGTTCCCTCTCTCGATATCTCTTTCTCTGCCAAATAAATAAATAAAATCTTTTTTTAAAAAATGTTTATCTGATTTTGGTATTCTGTTGTTGCATTTTATCTGACGACAACTTTTAGAAGGTACTGTAGTGACTGAAATTTAAATACTGGATTTAAAAGTCAATTATTCTGTGTATTAAATTTATTTTTTTACTAGGTGATGATAAAGTCAGTGTGGAAGAAGAGGGGAAAACAAAGAAAAGTCAGAAGGATGATGAAGAACAAATTGCTAAATACAGGCAGCTCTTGCAGGTTATTCAAGAAAAAGAAAAGAAAGGCAAAGAAAATGATATGGAAATGGAAATTAAGTGGGTTCCAGGTAAGAATTAGATATTCATTAAATGTTCACTTATTTTTCTTCATTTCAAGATGTTGAGTGCATTTTAGATATGAAGGAAAAGAATATTAACTCTTTGAAACAAAAGCCTAAAAAAAAAATCTTATTTGCCGGGAATATTTTGGTGAGGAAGTTAACATGGTAATTGCATACATCATTTAATTCCCTTAAGGACTCTTGCCAGTTTATTCTTGATTGGTTTCTTTGATTTACTAACTACAGATTATTTCTGTGTACTTACGAAGGTAGAACTTGCCTACGTTTGGTTCCAGTATGTTCAGTATATACAGACTTGAATCCAGGCACCATGCATTCTAAGATCGTTAAACGTCTTTTTAAAATGCGTAATTCATAAGTGAACTTTTCTCCCATAACTCCTACTAATCCTTAATTACCAAGGTTTCACTAGCTCAAAATATGTAATACATAGTTTTCCATCTCAGTTTTGCTGTGAAGAGTCAAAGAAATACAGCATCGTAAGTGATTTTTATAACTGCCTTGAAGGACTCCACAAACTTTTTTTAAAGTGGTACAATACTAATTAAAACCATGTCAAAGCTAAGCAAAGAAAAAAGCTACTATATATGAGGATTGTTTTCTAGCATACCCATTTTTTTAGCAACCTGAGCAAAGCAGCATGTACCCTTGGAACCAGTATTGGTTTTGGAGATTACTGCTGTTTACATACATGTATATCTTTTTTTAAAATTTCAGTATAGATAATATATGGTGTTACATTCATTTCCAGTGTACAACATACATGTATATCGTTTAAAGCTAGGTAGAATTTTTGACCAAGATTCAGTTCTTTTGCCATAATTCATCTCCAGATGAAAGAATACTAACAACTTGTAAGAATATCATTGCTAAAAATTAAGTGTTCTATATTCAGTTATATCTTTTTTTACAACTAGTATGTTTATTCACTGGGAAAAAAATGTTTGCATAAGATTTTTATTTGTGGGCGTATTTTGATATTTGAGAGTTGATTGACTTGTTATAAATTTCCTAGAGTGGACTCATCCCCTGCATATTCCTGTAGGAAGGTGGTACTGTGTTGTAGACCATTTCTTTTAAATGTTTGTCTTTTGCAAGAAGTGGTGGTGAGAAAAAAATGAAATCTAGTAGTGTTATCATCTGAACAATGGTTGGGAGAACTCAGTTAGCCTGGAGATGGAAAGTCTAAAAAGTGACTTACTAATTATTTTCAAGTACTTGCAGAATGAATGTATTAATGAAGACTTCATTACTCTTAATACTTCAGAAATCAGTATTTTTGCTAGTAAATCAAATTTAAAGGAAAATAGAGTGTAGCGTAATATAAAGAGGAGTTCTCTTCATCATTAGAATTGTCCAGCAAAAAATCAAAGATGCTACTTTAAGTGGTTGGATGCCATTTTCTGTAAGTCTTTCAATATAGTGATATTACCATATCACCTAGGGATATTTGTGAAGCCATATTTTACTTGAAGTTCTTTATGGTTCCAAGGAATGTTGAATTCTTTTTTTTTTTTTTTTTAAGTCAAATAGGTTATAACTGCAGTTTAATCTTAGAATGAGCTCAATGAATTAAGATTTTTTTTTAAAGATTTATTTATTTATTTATTTTAGAGAGAGAGAGAGAGAGAGAGTGCACGTGTGTGCTGACACATAGAGAGGGAGATGAAGAGGGAGAGCAAAAACCTTAAGCAGACTCTCTGCTGAACACAAAGCCCTAGCAGGGCTCAATCCCATGACTACGACCTGAGCCAAAACCAAGAGTCGGACCCTAACTGACTCAGCCACCCAGGTGCCCCCAAATGAAGATAATTTAAATAAAAGTTTAAAAAAAAAAGATTTTATTCATTTGACAGAGAGAGCACAAGCAGGGGAATAGCAGGCAGAGGGAGAGAAAGAAGCAGGCTCCCCACTGAGCAGAGAACCTCAGAGATGCAGGGCTGGATCTCAGGACCCTGGGATAATGACCTCAGCCGAAGGCAGATACCCAACTAACTAACTAACTAACACCCAAGTGTCCCTTAAATGAACACTTAAATTGAAGTATTCACTGGACCGAGTGAATTGAGTTTTGTAACAAATATTTCAGCTTTGTCAAGTGAACCAGGTCAGACCTTTGTCTATGGTAATACAGTTATATATGGAAAATATAAAGTGATAGTTATACTTGTATTTATAACTGGAAGATATAAGCAGTACAGTTTTCCTGGGTTAAACCTCACTTGGTAGTGGTATACTACATTTTTTATATGTTCCTGGATTCGATATAGTAATATTTTGTTAAAGATTTTTGCACCTGTGTAAAATGAAGAGTATTTGTTTATAGTTTTTGTTTCTTGCGGTGTCCTTAGTTTTTGGTGTCATTCCTGAAATGAATTGTGAACTGTTCCCTTTTCTATTTAGCAGTACATTTTTTATCTTTGACTTTAATTTCCAGATACAATATTGTCACAGAAAATATTTTGAAAATGAAAAATTATCATCTATAATTCCACTACCCTAATTTAGCCACTGAATGATTAGTTGGATTGATTTATCATTTCTCTGTTGTTGAATACTTAATCATATTTCTAAACTTTCATTGCCATACACTTATGGCTGTTGGGAAGAAATGTGACTAAAAGCCATTAACGATCTCAAACCCACAAATATCAGTATTTTCTTTTCTTTTTTTTTTTTTTTTTTTAAAGATTTTATTTATTTATCAGAGAGAGAGGGGGAGAGAGCGAGCACAGGCAGACAGAATGGCAGGTAGAGGCAGAGGGAGAAGCAGGCTCCCTGCTGAGCAAGGAGCCCGATGTGGGACTTGATCCCAGGACGCTGGGATCATGACCTGAGCCGAAGGCAGCTGCTTAACCAACTGAGCCACCCAGGCGTCCCATCTTTTTAAAGATTTTATTTATTTGACAGAGATTACAAGTAGGCAGATCAGCACACAGGGGTCAGGGGGAAGCAGGATACCCCCTGAGCAGAGAACCCAATGTGGGGCTTGATCCTAGGACCCTGGGATCATGATCTGAGCTGAAGGCAGAGGCTTAACCCACAGAGCCACCCTGACACCCCAAAATAACTGTATTTTCTTAGACTCTTCACATTCATCACTGGCTAAGTAATTGACTTGCTATTTTAGGGCCTTTTTACTTTTAAGCATTTTTTTTTTTTTTTAAGTTGGCCATCCTCTCCCTTCTCTGTTTCAGAAATGTCTGTGCCTATAGAGAGCAGTCAGACCACAGGGAAAAGCTAATGCTGGCAGTCAGGCTCACTCAGTAGTTAGTTATGTGACTTCCTCATTCACATAGCAACTTGACATATGCTGTGGATCAACCTGTGGTTCTCTCACAAGCTGTTAAAACTACCAGTGTTAAAACCTCAAATGTTAAATCTCAGATGTCAAGCATCTAGGATGTTATAAATAATCTATAGCTTTTTCCATATTTTGAATTATTATTATAGGATAGCTTCCCAGAAATGGAATTACTAGGAGAAAGCATGAATACTTTTTGTGTCTTGATATTAGTGCCAAGTTGCTTTCCAAAAGGGTTGTACTAGCTTATAATGCCTTCAACAATAGGTAGAAGTGCCAGTTTCATGGACTTAATTGGGAATGTTTTTTTTTTTTTTTTTTTTTTTACTGCTAATTGAATGGAGGAAAATTGATATTCTGCTACATAGTGCATTTTGTAAGTCTTCAACCATAGTATTTTTGAAGGCCTCAGTTAGGGTATCGCTATCTGTGGATCTTTGGTATATACATGAACACAACTATGTATGTGCATGTATGTGCATAATGTTACAGGTCTGTTGTATACTACACGTTAAATGACGTAAATGAGCTAATCTTTCAGGATCTCTGTTAGGAAAGTGGCACTGATTAATACCTTTCTTGCTGAATCTGAGATGTTTATAAAGGTACCTAATAAGTTAGAGTATAATTCATGTCCTATGTGTATTTTGGTGGATTTGTGTCTGACAGAATGTATGTTCCCTATAACAATTATCCTGAACCTTGGGACTTTTTACAATGCTATACTTCAGTAAACCACAAAGGGTCAGTATGAGATTATACTACATCATTCATTGGTTTCTCTGTGGCTTCATTTCCAAAATATTAAGCTCTTCAGAAAAATAAGTATCCTAATCACTAACACTTGTTTTGGAATATGCTTTGGTTTGGTTGGATTTTTAAAAGGAATTTTAGTTCAGACTATTTAAACTTATCTTTTTACGTTGGGTTATATGCTATAGTAACATCAGGAGTTTAACTCCTTAAAGGTAGAATATTAAAGGAGGCAGATAATAGGTATATAGATGTATAACAAACTAGCCTTTCTGTTGATATTCTAGTTCCCTGAGACACCCAGGTGCCTCGAATTATAACATTTTTAAATAAAGTCCTAATTCAGTATTTTGATGTTTGTAGAATAATATTTTCCATCTCAGTGTGTTGCTGAAAAGATACCCTGGCTGGCTGACTTTGATAAATAGATAAGGTGATGTACATTGGGCCTTCATCAGTGAATGTGCCTCATTAGGGAATTTATTTATTTATACCTACAAATAAAGGATATTCAGTTTTATCTCATATGTTAAATAACTTCTCTTATGTTAATAGTTCACGCTAACAATTTTTTGTAGCTAATACAAGATACATATAAATAATATCTTTGAAATTCCATCCAGAATATGAATAATGACATGTTTCTTTGTTTATAATCTTAAGAGAGACTAGATATGAAAGACTAGCTATCTTTGGTTTAATAGATGCTGGTGAAAGAGTATCTGGTCTTTTTTTTTTTTTTTTTTTTTTCCTTAATATCCTTCAGGACCCAACCTTCCTTTAAATACTTATCAGGCACCTAGTAATGCCAGGAACTATTCTAGACACTTTGTGAACAAAATTCTTGACCTCATAAATCTTACGTTCAATTGAAGGGGAGACCGACGAGTCTAATAAAAAAAATATTTGACTAGAAACTAGTAGAGGTCAGGAAGTGAGAGATGCAGAGAAGAGTGTAAGAGCAGAGGAAATAGTAAATACACAGTCCTGAAACTGTAGCTTATCCTGTTTAAGGAATAGCAGAGAGAGAACAGTGTGGTGGGAGTGAGTGAGTGGAAGAAAGAATAACTGATGAGGTTAGAGTGATAACATAAAGCCAAATCATGAAGGTCTTTTAGGTTATTTTAAGGGCTTGAACTTTTTCTCTGAGTTAAATGATAAGCCACTGGAGGTTTGAGCTGATCTGAATTATTTTTTAACAGGATCACCCTGGCTGCTGTCTTGAGAGTAGATTATGGTAGGAGGTAAGGACAAAATAAGGAAATCAGTCACAAGGCTATTGTCATATTCTTAAGATAATGACCATCATGGGTAGAATAGGTTTGCAAAGGAACCTCAGAAATTCTCTTTTGGACACATGTTAATTTAAGATGCCTATTAGATATCAAAATAGGCATGTCAAGGAGACATTCGGATATATAATTAAGCGTTTAGGAAAGAGGTCAGAACTGGAGATCTAAATTTGGGGACCTTCATTGTCTAGGTCTCTCAAAGTGAAGAACACCAAAAGAATGAATATAGGTAGAAAAGAAAAGAGGTTCAAAAACTGATCCCTGGAACACTCCAGCATTTACAAGTTGAGTAAAACATACATTATCCAAAGGGCTGGGAAGAAACTACCAAAACCACAGCAGGAAATTCAGTGCTGTAGGGTATGCAGACATCCAGGTGTGAAGAAAGCATTTTAATGAGAAGATGGGCAGTAAAATACAGACTAAGAATAATTGGTGTGGAGATCAACAGTGATTTTGAGCTGTTTTGAAGGAATAGAAGGGATAAGATTAATGTGGGATCAAGAGAGAATGAGGAGTGGAATTGGAGAGAATAAGTATAGACAACTCCCTTTTTTAAATATTTGAATGCTCAGAAGTTGCAGGCATTGTGACACTGCATCCGTAAAAAGTACTTCAACATGTAACTCCCCAAAACAAAGACAGTCATCTACAGGATTGCAGTGCTGTTACCACACTAAGGGGATTTAGTATTGATACAATAATAGATATTTTACTCATTCTAATAATTCTCTTTATAGTTCTGTCATGGTCCAGTGTCAGTTTTAAAGTGTCTACTATAGTTGCTTATAGAATATCTACAATCTGGATTTGTCTGATTGTTTCTTTACAGTTAATTCCAATAATGAGTTTTGGGCAAGAATTCTCCATATGATATTGTATATTTCCTGTTGCCTTACATCATGAGGTCCCCGATGTCAGTTTGTACCACTATTTTCACTTTTAACTTTGCTCACTCAGTTAAGGAGGTATCTGACTCATTTTTACCTTAAAGACACATTTTGTTTTGGGTAATTGGTGAGTTAATTAGTGAGTGGGGTTGTCTGTTTCCCAACAATTTAGCTCACGCCATTGGCATTCTTTGATGATCCTTGCTTGAGTCAAGTTGTTATACCATTCATTGCAAAATACTGACTTTCTGTCATTTCTTCTACATTTATTAGTTAGCATCCACTCCTTTCTTAAGTTACCATGCACTAATGGATTGACAGATTTTGAGGCATTTTCTTGTAATGGGTCACAGAGGAATGGAAAAGAAACTGGAGGAGGAAATGAGATCAAGAAAGCATTTTTCTTTCATATGGGGAAAATAACAGCATGCTTCTGGGAGTGATCCACCAGCAATAGGAAGAAATCATAATGCAGATAACTGTTCTAAATTAGGCAAAAGGAGTAGGAATATTTTTATGCAAGTGGAGGAAGTGGCTTTTGGTTCATGCACATGGACATTTCATCCATTGTAACAGGATAGAACCCAAAGAATATGGTCACAGGATAATGTAGAAAAATGGCAGTGAGAGCTTGCAGTACTCTTCTATTTGCTTGTGTTAGTGAAACAGGAAGGTCATCAGCTGAGAGCAGGAATGGGGGAGGAGATAGAGATGTAAAAAAAAAAAAAAAAAAGATATGAAATAGTTGTTTAAGAAGTGGTGAAGAGGGAAATTTAATAGTATTACTGAGCAGCAATAAGAGTGGACTTGAAGTTCTTACTCTTGTAAAGTTAGATGAATCAACATAATTGTGTTTTTCTTCAGCCACATTTAATGATGTACAGTCAGGGAGTAAGGAGAGAGTTGGATTAAATCAGTGTAGAAGATTTGTCAAGTATGACCAAGCAAGAGAGGGGCAAGGGGATTGAAGGTTATATGCAAGGGCTTGTTCGTAATAATGTACCAAGGTATCTGTGTTGAGTTAGGAGGAAAATGAGGGCACATTGAGAGTGAGGAATGGGGAAGAGATGAGAGGACTGATGGATTGTAGGTCCCTGTAAGACCTAAGATTAGCCTTGTTAGCCTTGGGATATTAGAATAAAATGGAAAGATGGTAGCTAGTGTTTGAAGAATAGGATACTTGAAGCTAAGGTTATGATTGGGACTGCAGTTTTGGGTTATGACATGATCTAGTTACGATTCTAGTAGTAAGTTTCTAAGATGAGATGGAGTGCAGCGTGATAGGAGAAGAGGAGGTCAGTGAACTGGGAGGCCCACGGTGTTAGAAGGATTGTCTGTGTAGATATTGCAGTCACCAGGAATTATGACAGGACTAGTATCAGAAAGAGTAGCAGTGAGCCAAGGGCTTAGTTCTTTAAGAAATGAGAGAAGAGACTATGGTCATTAGATATCTCAATAAGAAGAGATTTTAGGTGGTATGGCCTCATAACGTGATATTCACAGTCGGGGGCTTTAGGGAGAAGGGCCAGCCAGTAGACTGAAGGTGGCAGTGAGAAGTAAGGAAGACTAACTATGGGAGAGAAAAATTAACCACCTAAAAAGAATATAGGAGTATAGGCCCCAGAGGAGAACCAGGTTTCAGTGAGACTTAGACTAACAGGTGAATGAAGAGAATTCTATTGATGAATATTAATGACTGTGTCTATGACTGACTGCTAGAAGGAAGGGTGAGAAATGGGAATGTTTACCACGTTATTAGAAAAATAATTTGGAAGTTGTAGACTTCTTGTGACAGTTTTAAATAGGGATAAAGGGCATGATGAGATTAGTGCTGGTGGTCTTAAAGCTTTATTTATTTTTGTTTAAAGATTTATTTATTTATTAGTGAGAGCACATGAGTGGGGGGTGGGGAGTGGGAGAAGTATGCTCCCCGCTGAGCAAGGAACCTAATGTGGGGCTTAATCCCAGGAGCCAGAGATCATGGCCTGAGCCAAAGGCAGATGCTTAACTGACTGAGCCATTCAGGCGCCTAATGGTAGTGAGACTGTGAATGTCTTGAGGGAGTTCTTGTCAGGAACCTAGAGCTATAGGATGCTTTTTCAAAGGAGACATGGAAGCTAGAAGAGAAGCAGCAAGGACTCCTTTTTGCTGTCTAAGCCAGTTCAGTGAGGCAGGAGGTACAGTTGCAGCTCTTCCTTACTCAACTTACTCTTTCTTCCACTCTTTATAGTTGTAATTTTATGTTTATTCTGTTATTTGCTTTGTCCTTTGTCCTTCCTTTTTTCCCTTTTATTCCACCTTCATTCCTCTGTTTAGTGTCCCACTGGGAAGCTTAAACACAGAGGCACATTAATGACAGGTATCTATGGCCATAGTATTATTTATTTTCTATACAGAAGGAAAACGCTTTTGAATCAGTAGGGTATTCTTTCTGGTAGGCAGCCCAGTTTCAAACATTTAATATTCAGACATCTCAAAACCTGTTTACTGTTTACTTTTGGCTATATCAATATTTCCATTTATTGTCAAGGTATCCACCTTATGGATATATTTGAAATATATTTGAAATACATTCACAAAAATGTTTTTTTGGTAAGATTTTAAAGTAACAGGCTGTTTAAATTTTGAGTTGCATGGAGAGAGGAGACCATTAAATAGAAAACCTGAATTTTAAAATAAGCTAAAGAATTTGCACTATGCTTTGTATTTTGATGATGGGATGGAAGTGAGTTTACAGTGCACTCTCCTATCTTGTACACAGCTGGGAAGTGGCTAGAACTTTAAAACTTAGGTGTGTGCTCCTTCCTTGAATCATCTAGTTAATAGGTTGGCTATTAGGCTTTTGTAAGGTAATAAGCTGAAACTTTTTACTGTGCAAAAGAAATTCTTTTGAATCATTTGTGGAATGTGTAATGAAAACAAAAAGCAGCCAAGGTTATCTGAAAATAATGCTAGCACATTCTCTCCATAGAGTTGGTAGAAAATGTTTCCAAATTTCCTGGATTATTTTAAAATTTATTTTCTCTCTTAATAATATTAAGACTGTTAAAAAAAGATCCAATGCAAAAATTTAGGATATTTTTATCCCAGTCATAGTGTCAGAAAGTGTAAAATCCCCATATGTTTTGAAGTTTCAGATTAATTGGTCTGCTGTCTTAGGATGGTTGCTAACATCTAGGATGATTTTTTTAATCAGTTCTTCCTTCTCTGCCCATACGTCACATCAGTTGTACCATTTGCATCTGTAGCCACTATTTCCAGACAGTAGTACTTTTTTTTCGCCTTTGCCATAGATTTATAATCTGCCTGAAGTCAGTTCAAGAAGAGTGAGCTTGTTTCATGTATTATTTTCCCACAGCCCACAGCTATGCTGATTTGTTTGAAGTTGTGAATTCTTTGGTCTTTAAAGCAGAACTTCTATTTGAGGTTGTCCCACATCATCATTCTATATGCTAACTGCCTGGCTAGCAAACCATCATTTTTCTCACACATGTTCCATATGTTATTTTGACAGAATCCACTCAGACTACTTACTTTCAGCACTTTCATTATTCTTTTTTTCCAAAAACCTGAAAATCGTACGATCTTAAGTTACTACTTGAACACATTAATTTTTTTCCCGATTTTTTTGTTGCAATAAAATACATATACATTTATCATCCTAAGCATTTTTTTAAGTGTGCACAGTTCAGCGGTGTTAAGTATATTTATGTTGCTGTGCAACCATTACCGCCATTATCTCCAGAACTGCTTTTCATCTTTGCAAAACTGAATCTATATCCATTAAACAGTAACCCCTTTCCCTTGCCCCTGGCAACCACCATTCAACTTTCTGTATCTATGATTTTGACCACACTAAGTACCTTTTAAGTGGAATCATACAGTATTTATTTTTTTGTGATTGGCTTACTTCAGTTAGTGTAATGTCTTCAAGGTTCATCCATGTTGTAACATTCAGAATTTCCGTCCTTTTTCAAATCTGAATAATACACACACCACATGTTGCTTATCCATTTATCCATTGATGGTCACTTGGGTTACTTTCATATTTTAACTATACATTACCTAACTGTACATTATTACCTTTTCTGCAAGCAGACATAATTGAGAGGTACCTGGGTGACTCAGTCGTTAAGCGTCTGCCTTCTCCTCGGGTCATGATCCCAGGGTCCTGGGATTGAGTCCCACATTTGCTCCCTGCTCAGCAGGAAGCCTACTTCTCCCTCTCCTACTCCTCCTGCTTGTGTTGCCTCTTTTGCTATCTTACTCTCGCTATCAAATATATAAATAAAAATTTTTAAAAAATTATTTAAAAAAAAAAACCAACCAAGCGGACATAATTGAATAGACCCCCATTTTGAGTTCTCCTTTTTAAATTTCATTTCTCATAATTATTTTTACATGTTTCTAAATAATCTTTATAATCATTATGCCTGCATCACATTCCATTGTGTTTCTGATTTATAAATTATGGAATACTTCCCTGATATGTTTTAGGCTGTTTCTAATGTTTTGCCATGTGGATAACATAACTTTATATTGGATTTTCTTAGCATAAATCCCTAATAGAACATCTTTGTGTCTCTTATCATATATCTTGAAATAGTTCTCTTAATTTATGGTGCTAACTGAGAAACATTTTTTAATTTATCAAGGTGCCTCAGAAATGCTGATAACAGGGGTGCCTAAGTGGCTCAGCTGGTTAGGTGTCCAACTCTCAGTATCAGCTCAGGTCATGATCTCAAGGTTCATGAGATTGAGCACTTCATTGGGCTCCACACTCCTCATGGAGTCTGCTTGAAGATTGTCTCCCTTTGCCCCTCCCCCTGTTCCTGCATATGTACGTTCTTTCTGTCTCTCTCTCTTTCCCAAATAAATAAATTACAGATAATAGGTTTAAATTTAAGAAAAGAAAAAGGGGGCACCTGAGTGACTCAGTGGGTTAAAGCCTTTGCCTTCGGCTTGGGTCGTGATTCTGGGGTCCTGGAATCGAGCCCCACATCGGGGTTTTCTGCTCAGCAGGAAGCCTGCTTCCCCATCTCTCTCTGCCTGCCTCTCTGCCTACTTGTGATCTCTGTCTGTCAAATAAATAAATAAAATTTAAGAAAAAAAAAGTGCTGGTAACATTTTACACAAAATCAAATCTAGCTTCTACAGTAGGTTCAAGTTTTGTAGCCACATAAGGAAAGGGCATAAGTACTTTCTGCAGATCTTTGATTTGATGCAAAACTTAATCCCACTGGGAGACCATATGCCATATCCTTGTTTTCTGAAACATTTGCCAGTCTTTCTCAGTGCCCTTTTGGTTAGACCATTGTAAACAAATGTTCACTGACTATAATGCAATGATAATTTTCAGTTATGAGGTCCAAGATAAAGCCAGTAAAATGTCTGTGGCTTGAACTGGTGGCTAGGCAGGCCAAATCTGCCGACTTCACGTGGGAAGGACTCTGTGTTATTCATTTCACATTGATATTGTTTTCCTGATGTAACATATTAGAAAGAGGTTGTAGGGGTACTTTCCTCCGTTAGAATAATCTTCATTGAGGGTGGGTGGGATAGCACTCATCAAATGAACTGTCAAGAGATAGATCCTTAGCTTACCCTACTCACTCAGTGACATGGAAAACCTATATCTGTAAAATTATTTGGCATAGCTTAGAAGAGCCTGATCCTATGTATGCCAAAAGGTGAGTGCTAGTAATTTGACTTGGGTGAGTTCCCTTTGGTGTTTTGGTATAATATGCCTTAGTGATAAGTTGGAACATATACTTTGAAAGCATATACTTCCCTAAGAATTGGCTTGTGTAAAATAGGGAATTCTGTGTGCAAAGGACTTAACCAAGATTTTCCTAAGCATTTCAGCTTAGATTGTCATAAAATACATTTCATTTTAGATTCCCATTGCTCCCCTCTGTAGAAGTAGAAGGAGATTTTAAAATATTTTTAAAGCAGTTTATTTGGATGCATAATTTTGATCCAGAAGAAATACATTTTAAAATGCTCATTAGGGGTGAGAGGAGACATTTGCACCTATCAGATGCCTGTGCTCTATCAGAAACTGTGCTCTGTGCTTTGCAAAAAATTTACGTTAAATTCTTCAACAATTTTGTAAAGTCGTTATTAAGCCACTGTACAGAAGAAAAAACTGAAGGATAGATTTACTCAAGATCACACAACTAGGAGGGGCGCCTGGGTGGCTCAGTGGGTTAAAGCCTCTACCTTCGGCTCAGGTCATGATCCCAGGGTCCTGGGGTCGAGTCGCACATCGGGCTCTCTGCTCACCAGGGAGCCTGCTTCCTCCTTTCTCTGCCTGCCTCTCTGCCTACTTATAATCCCTGTCTGTCAAATAAATAAGTAAAATCTTTAAAAAAAAAAAAAAAGATCATACAGCTAGGAGCTAGAAGAACTGTAATTCAAACCTTGATGTGTCTGACTTCTGTACCCGTTAGAGTATTTTCCCTGGATTACTAATTGAATTTGGGTCCAGTGTCTTCATTTCGTGCTTTTCTCAATCTGCATGTGTTTACTGTTGTGTGCACAAAGACACACAAAGACGTTCAGTGAGTTTTACTTGAGAATTTGGATAAATTTTATAAAAAAAACTAAGCACTTATCAGGGACGGACCAGTATGTGCTATTACAGACTTCTCAGGGTATGGGAACACTTTGGTCTCCAGCCAGTGTCACCTGTGTGACAGTGTCAGAGAGGGCTGTCTTGTGACTAATAAGCTGTTCTGGAGGTTAACAAACAAACAGAAAAGGCAAAACATTTTGCCAGTGTTGAACACTGCAGGCTTCTGGGGGCATACATGTTAATAGTTGGTATTCTAAGATTCTATCTTGGGACCTAAGACTGCTTGGCTTGTTACAGATTTCCTCAATAGATTCTGTCACCAGAGAATTCCCAAGAATAGAAACAATACTTACTTACAAGACAAGCTGTGGAAATATTGAAGTCCTAAGTATTAATGTTACTTTCATTCTATATTACTCTCATTCTATAATTTTTTTAATGTTGCAATAGAGGATATTGCCCATGAATTAACTCTGGGTTAATTACAAATACTGGAAAAGTTGAAAAAGTAAACCTTGAATGATAGTCTGTCAGGGATTCCCAACCAATATGTTGATCCCGTTAGCTCTTAGCCCAACTGGAACCCTCAGGGTGATTTCCTTCTCTGGTTGCCTCCTCCATTTCCTATATAAATCTTATCCTATATAAATCTTATCATTTATAAGTGTCCTATATAAATCTTATTTTTAATCTACCAGAATAGGAAGAAGGTTGGCAGTCTATTGCTCTCCTAATAGTTATTTGTGACATCTTCTTAAAGTAGTCAGAATGTATAGTTTACTTACATAAAACTCCAGTAAATGTGGAAGAAAATAGAAAAATCTAGCTTGAAAAGTTGTTAAATATTGAAATGCTAGGGAGGTTGATATATTTTTCATTTCCTTTTATTCTTATAAAGTTTTTTCTTTAATGGACTTAGAAATTCCATTTTGGTTGGATCCCAGCCTCAAATTGTCCTTACATATTAATAGCTTCTGTGGTCAGAAACTCTTCCAGGGAAGAAAACAAACTTAGTTTCAAGCCACCAATTTATAGGTGGGTTTTTCAATACAGTATATAGATTGGGACCTGCTTACAGTGAAATTTGGAATAGCATTAATAGTTTACTGTGATTATTAAAAGAGGATAGAGGGCTTGCTATCAGAAAATCTGGGTTCAAGTTTTTCATTATTTGGATGGGGAGTAAATGAGAAAAGGCAGGTGAAAGCCATTTTTGCATACAGTTGTCAAAGAAGTAAGCACTCTTTTTTTTCTTTTTCTTTTTCTTTTTTTAATGCTTTACTGTGGGGGGGTAGACAACAAAAGATTAAAAAAGGCAAAAACAGTGAGTTATACAGTTTAAAGAAAAATAATAAAATGAACACCTGTACACTCAGCTTAAGAAAGAACTTTACCAATGCTTGCAGTCACCTATGAGACTCCCCAGTTGCACTCTCTCCCTTTCTCTACTAGAGAAAATTTAAACTGTATTTCATGTTAATCATTCTCTTCTTCTGTATAATCATTTTACCACATATACATAATATCCCTAAACAGTCTTGTTAATTTTGATCATTATAAAAAGTATCTTCTCTATATTCTTCTGCTGCTTGTTTTTTGTTACTAACATTATATTTTTGAAAGTTATCCTTATCAGTATGTAAGGATATGTTCTATTAATTTTCACTATTAGACAGAATTCCATTTTAGATATATCAAGTCTGCTCTGTTGCAGTTATTAAAGTATTGCTGTTACAATGTCTTCGTGAATATTCTTGGGACTTCTCACCTAGGAATATATAGAGAGAATGTCTTGGATATGGGTAGAGTTTGTTGGTTGTGGAGCCTGCTCACAGAGTTACATTTACTAGGTTATGCTGAATTGTTTTCCCAGGGGGAAAAACAATTTTAACCAGTGGTGTGAGTTCCCAAAGCTCTTTATCCTCATCATTAATAGATATTATCAGGCTTTTCAGTTTCTGCTAGTTGAATATGTAGCTAATGGTATCTCATTATGGTTTTAATTGTGTATTATTCTTAAATATTTGTTGAGTTCCTGCTATGTGTGCCAGACTCTTTTCTCTGGACAAAACACTGAACGGACCTTTATGGGGACCTACATTATATGTGTGGGGGAGAAAGGGGAAAAAGGGAATGAGACAAATAGGTAAAATAACCAGGTGATGATTCAGGGCTGTGAAAACAAAAGGATAAAGCCTGAATGAGGAGTAGGAAGTTCAGGGATGAGAGTAGGTAGCTATTTCAATAGGTCAGGAAAAGCTTCATTGAGAAAGTGACATTTGCACAAAGACAAAATAGAAAGGACAATACATACTAGTTGTTATCCTGCAGAAGAGCATTTCAGGCAGAGGAAACAATAAATGCCAAAACCTTGAAGGGGGAGCATTTCTGATTTGTCCAAGATCATTTAAGAAGCAGCAGTGGCTGAAACAGAATGGGCCAGGGAATGGACAGCACTAGAAGATGAGGGCAGAGAGGTAGCCAAATCATAGAGGGCTTTGAGACCTCTGAATGGACGTTAGCTTTTACTGTAAATGAAATGAGAAGTAGAAGGATATGACCTGACTTAAGTTAAAGATGTGCTCAAGCATTTGCCTAATTACTAATGAGGAAAAACATTTCTTTTTATTTCCTTATCTGTGAAATACCTGTTTAGTCTTTTGACCATTTTTTTTTTTTTTTTTTTTTTTTTTTTTTTTTTTTTAATAAATATTCACAAGTCAGGCAGAGAGAGAGAGAGGAGGAAGCAGGCTCCCTGCTGAGCAGAGAGCCCGATGCGGGACTTGATCCCAGGACCCTGAGATCATGACCTGAGCCGAAGGCAGTGGCTTAACCCACTGAGCCACCCAGGCGCCCCTCTTTTGACCATTTTTATGTAGTATTCTGTTTTAGTGATTCATAGAAGTTCTTCAGATATTCTGGACTGGTGTCTATCAGTCATATATTTTAGAAATATGTTCTTTTTACTCTTTATAATATCATTTGAAGAACAAACGGTGTAGTCAACTTCATTAAACTTGTTCTTTATTCTTTTGTACCTTTGGTTCATATAATTAAATCAATTATAATCCTTGGATTAGGACACTCATCATTGGTCCAGCTTGGCCCTTTTATTTATTTATTTTTAGTAATTAATAAATGAACCCACAACAAAAGCTAGAACCATACAGTAGCTTACATTTATCCTTTTGATCTCCCTTACTTCTCCATACCTGTTATAACCATTATCCAGATTTCAGTATTCACTCCATTGTATATATTTTCATCTCATAAGTTTTCCTAAAAAGCATGAGTGCATGAAAAGGAATAAGGTGTACTGATATATGCTACAAAGTGGATGAACCTTGAATTTTCATGCTCAGTAAAGGAAGTCAGTTACAAAAGACCAAGTATTTTATGTGAAATGTCCAGAGTAAGAAAATCCATAGAGAACGTAAGTAGATTGTTGGTTGCTGGGGAGAGAGATAAGAGTGTCTTTTTGAGGAAATACAAATGTTCTAAAATTGACTAGTTACAGTTGCACATACTTGTGACTATATTAAAAACTATTAAATTGTATAAATTAAAGCTGTTAACTTTGTTCACATTGAGGAAACAGGTGTGGGTTTTAGATACTTAAAAAATCTTTGGAGACTGATTTTTTTTTCACTCAACATTATATTGCTAAGATTTATCCGTATTTTGTGTAACTGTAGCTCATTCATTTGAGTGTATATACCACAGTGTATATCCATTCTCCTGTTGGATATGCATCTGGGATGTTCTTTACTATGATGAATCATGCTGTTATGAACATCTCTGTGCATCTTCTGGTAGGTGTTTAAGTTTTTCTGGGTATTTATCAAGGAGTATAATTGCTGGGTCATAGGGTATGTGAATGTTCAACTTTATAAGATGAAATACTTAATTCTTTTTTTTTTTTAAGATTTTATTTATTTTATTTGACACAGGGAGAGAGAGAAAGCGTGAGCAGGAGCACAAGCAGGGAGAGTGCCATAGGGAGAGGGAGAAGCAGACTCCCAGCAGAGGAGGGAGCCTGATGTGGGGCTCAGTCCCAGGACCCTGGGATCATGACCTGAGGCGAAGGCTGATGCTTAACTGACTGAGCCACCCAGGTGCCCTATAATTAGTGACTTCTGTGTTTCATGTACAAAATCCTTTTCAATACAGTTAAGACTGATACTCATCTTTATTTTCTACTGAAGGTAGAAAGTTTTAATGTTTTCGACATTGAAGTCCTTGATTCATTAGGAGTTGATTTTTTATATGATATAAGGTAGACATCCAATTTCATCTTCTTCTACTTGGACTTTTTTATCCTGTTCCATTTATTGAATAATCTCTCACTTCAGTAATCTGGCATGTCACCTCTGTCATGTACCCAAGTTTCAAAACTGCATGATCTCTTGCTTGGCTTTCTGTTTTATTAGTTAGTCTGTCTATCCCTGGACCTGTACCATACTTCTTAAACTGGATAAAAGGGCACTAATGACCATCAAAAATATCCCACCCCCTCCCAGAACAATTAGTTGAGGGTTCTCTGAAGAAAACAAGCTCCAACAACAAACCATTTGCAAGTGCTGTAGTTTGCAGTATCTTCTGGGAAGAGCTGAGTTTGAATTAGAGCAAGAAGATGAAGAAAATGTTCAGAGATAAAATAGAAAAAATTTGGTTTCAATTGGTCTTGGATTGGAAGTGCCCTTAGGTATCTGGCAAATACTCTCTCAAGCACTCTCTAAAGAAGTACTTTATCAGTTTTTACTGATAAGGCACTATGAATTCTGGAGAATTTAGTGGTAGAGAGTTGGAGGGGAAGAGAAATAGTAGCAGAAGAATCGATTTGTAGTTAACCTCTGAGGATAAAAACATGGGAGATTAGGAGGAACCTGGTGATTAGGGCTTTTTGTGGTAACCGAAATGAATACGGATAAAAAGGCCACAGAGTTCGTTTCTTATAGGTGTAAGGCAGATTTTGGTGGTGAGGTTTGAGTGTTGAGGATTAGGGAGGGAAAGGTATCTGCTGTTGCCATGAATGCACCGCGCTAATCACCGTCTTAACCCCTTTCTGGGGATAGGCAAATTTACTATGAGCTCACAAGGGTCCCCCTTGACTCCTGTTGGCAGTTACAGGTGAGGAAACCAGTATAACTAAAGAACACACTTGCCTTGCTCCACAGTGCTGGTTTTTTGTTCCTGGATTTTAAAATACTTTAATGTTTTGGAGTTTCATTATGGTTTATCTAGGTCATACTTTTGCTTGGTAGCTTTAATCTTGTGTAGAGGTAATTGGATACCCAGAATCTTAAAGATTAGTACCTTTCATCGGTTTTAAAAACTTCAGTCATATTCTTTTAAAATATTACCTTTTTCTCGTGTTCTCTCTTTTTGCCTCCTGGAAATTCTGTTTGATATATGTGGTACCTTCTCATTCTATATCTCATAACTGACATGTTCCATACCTTTCAGCCTATGTATAATGCTATGTAATTTCTTAAATTTGTCTTTCAGTTCATTAATTTTTTCTTTAATTCTTACAGGCTGTTGTTTAACTAGGCTGCTGACTTTATTATTTCAATTATATGTTTTATTTGAGGAAGTTTTTTTTTCTTTTCCAAATCTGTCTCATACTTTTGATGATTTTATCTTTTAATTTTCTCTTTTTTTTTAATTTTTATTTATTTATTTTTAAGATTTTATTTATTTATTTGACAGACAGAGATCACAGGTAGGCAGAGAGGCAGGCAGAGAGAAAGGAGGAAGCAGGCTCCCTGCGGAGCAGAGAGCCCGATGTGGGGCTCGATCCCAAAACCCTGGGATCATGACCTGAGCCGAAGGCAGAGGCTTTAACCCACTGAGCCACCCAGGAGCCCCAATTTTCTCTTTTTTTAATGTGCTTTTTTTTTATTCTTTATCTGATCATTCCAAAATCTTTAGTCTTTATAGACCTGGCTTTTATATTTTGTTTCTCCTTACTCTGGTTCATATTGAATTTTTTTGGTGATCTCATTGTTCTTGGATCTTTTTTCACCTATGGGAATTCTCAGGGCCTGGGCCAAAAGTACTTCTTTAGAGAGTGCTTGAGAGAGTATTTGCCAGATACCTAAGGGCACTTCCAATCCAAGACCAATTGAAACCAAATTTTTGCTTTGGGGTATTTGGGGCCCCACAGATAGTGTGAATTCTAGCCACAAACCCATGGATTTGTGGGCTTGTGGTTATAAATTCTCTAGGGGGGAAAACGTGTTTTTACTTCCCTTGTTCTGCTCAAAGCCAAAGCCCAGAAAGGCAAGTATTCTAAGTTTTTGGAGGAAGGGCAGCACCACTGAAGGCACCCTTAAGGATCCTGGCTTCATGGGAGTAGTATCAGTGGGACTTTCCACTATAATCAGGCTCCAAACTTTGAATCCTGTCTTCCTTGGCTAGCAGCCCATTAAAATCCAAGATCCATCCTGGACCCTAGTGGAATAGGGTATGTCCCCAAAGGAAAGTCCTTGCTTCTGAGTTAGTTTAACAGTTCTGCTTGAGTTTTCTTATTGTGACTAGACTCCAGAAAATCCCCTTTGTCTCCTTATCTTAGCCATTTGCTGAAAAGTTTTATATTTACTTTCCACCTTGTCTGTAAACATTAATGTGTAAAAAATAACAGTAGCAAAGGCAGTTCGTCGTTCCTCTTTGCCATAAATTAAATAGCTGTATGGCTTCACCAAACTCAGCCAGAATTTTACTCTGTTATTATTAGGACAGGTTGTTACTATGTACATTGTGATTACAAACTATTTGAAAAGCAAACAAAAACAAAAATAAAATACAAATAATTACAGACAAATACAGAAAACAGTAGCTCCCTAAATGAGGCCCAAATGTCTTGTATTTGAAGTCAGCTTAAGAACATTCAATTCTAAGAGGCAGGGACACCTTGGTTCACAGTAAACTGAAAATATTTACAAATGGAAGGTATCACTCTAAAGGAGGGTAAAAGGAGATTTAGAAGAGGTTAGAGTATAAGCTCAAATTCAAGACAAATGTGAAACAGTTGCTACCCACTGAAATAGCTTTAAGATAATCAGCAACAGCAAAAAGCATTAACATTCATTCAGTACAGACTTGAGAGGTAATCTTCTATGGATACCTGATTGAATATTTTGGGAGATAACAAATTAAATGTTATGTGAGAAACCTTTTCTAGTCTAAGCAGCTTGCCTGTGTCCTCTTATCATTATCATCTTTATTAAAGATGTCTGTGTTGTTTCCATATAGTAGGCATAATAGTATACTAACAGTATTAAGTGAATAAGAAGAGCATTTTTGGTTTTGGCTGACTGGTAATTTTTACTGTTTACTGTTGTTCCCCAAACTAGTTGTTATTTTACTTCTTTAATTTCATGAATTGTTGCCCTTTGTCCATAAGGTTGGCAACAAATTTGACTTGTTTATCCTTTCATTTGTCAACAGACATTTACTAGGCTAGGCCCTCCACTAGCCACCGGGGTGAATCTCACTGGGACTGGTAGAGAGACAGGCTATGAATGGCCTCTCCCCTCATGGAGCTTGCAAGCTAATAAAGGAGATAGCTATTAAGAATAATTTTAAAAATCACACAAATTATGAGGTTGCAGCTATGATATAGGTACAGGATAAAAATATAATACTGTAAGAATTTGAAAAGGATTTACAGATGTTAAAATAAGAAAGAATGGACCAAATTCTGAACATGTTCTGAACAATTTCTTGTTCTGAACAAGTCTTGAACCAAGTTCAAAACATTTCAAATCTTCATCTTTCTCATTATAAAAATGGATAGTTTGACTTAACCAGTATGCTTTGAGGATACCCTAAGTACTTAATCACTTGATTACCATAGAGGGAAAAAATGCCGCTGGTGAAGATCGCCATTACTCACAGGGAACAAATATTCCTGTGACCTCTATTATATAAGTAAATGTGTTCTTCCCTCTCCCCACAGCATTGAGGATAACTGGCCAGTTTGAAGGGGTGCCTTTGATGTCAGTGTTCTTAGGACATGGTTGGTGGTTTTCCTTTAAAACCTTTATACCCAGAGTGAATTCCAAGTTGGGAGTTCCTTGCAGTGGTGGTGGTGGTGGTAGTTACATTTTAAAAGCTGCTTTTGGAATTGAGTGTTACACTGTTTGATTTAAACATACAACCATAAATAAAGATAGAACCATAAGTGTTCATAAATATTCTCAGTGGATCCTAAGTCCTCATTTAAGTAAAAATGCTAGTTTCAGCTTATATCAGAAATCTTTTTTTTTTTTTTAAAGATTTTATTTGTTTATTTGACAGACAGAGATTACAAATAGACAGAGAGGCAGGCAGAGAGAGAGGGGGAAGCAGGCTCCCCGCTGAGCAGAGAGCCCGATGCGGGACCCGATCCCAGGACCCTGGGATCACGACCCGAGCCGAAGGCAGCGGCTTAACCCACTGAGCCACCCAGGCGCCCCTTATATCAGAAATCTTAAAACGTGCTTTTTGTTTTTATAAACAAAACCAACTACAGTACCTAGTTGAGTTAATTTAAGTCATTCATGTCCTACCTGTTGAAGACTTTCCAAATATTTCGTATTAGTAAGGTCAGGGGAAATGTATACTTTTGTTTTAGTGGATTTTGAAAGCATATTTAAAGTATTTTTGTACATATGCAAATTGCCAAAATAATTCTGAATGGATTCTGCTTAAATTATTGTCATAATTGAGTAATCTGTGTTCATGGTTGGCTTTGAAAGAGTTTTCTATCCCTTATTTGTAGGATTATTGATGTTATTTTTAACTAATTCGGCAGTCTTTGGCTATACACTTAAAATTTTTAAAAACAAATTTGTGCAAAACTAAAAACAGCTAAAATGAAGTTGTTTTTTAGTCACATAGTGGCTGCTCTCAAATGAGGCTGAAACTGTCTGAAGAATGTTCTTGTGCATATGCCAAGAGACTTCTGGAATGAACATATTTTTTAAGAACCAGAACATAAACAACTGTGATCTGTGGCAAGAGATTTAAATGACCTCATGATGACAATGAGAACAAAGCATTTTTAAGTTATCATGGTGTTGTGTTAATTCACTGCAATGTTTTTGTCATTCTACTTCAATACAGATTTGGTGTGTTTAAGTGAGAGCCAGGCAAAAAATTTCAGACTGTATTTAACTGAAGATAACTATTTCTTTGTTGTTATAAACAAGCTAAACACCAAAAAATTTTATTTTCTGAGAATAATATTTCATGAATTATTCTAGAGCTGTAGGTCTGTTAGGCATGCGTGGGAGCATACACACACACACACCCCACTTTGAGATGAAGGCCATTTGTATTTATATCTTAAATTTGATTCATTTTCTGTTGGAGAGTATGTTCCAAACTTGCAAGATCAAACAGTTGGCTTGAAATAAGAATTCTTCCTTTAAGACAGATCAATTAAGTGTTTATTAAGTACTTACTATGTGTCTGGCACTATGTAGAATATCATGGAATACAAAAGAAGGTGACTTTAGCTGCCTTTGGTTTAGTTGGGAGAAAACTCGAAAGTGAAAGACATTATATAATCAAGTACCAAATAAAATTACACATAACTTATATGATGCAAATAATGAAATAATCTTTTTTTTTTTTTTCAGAAGTGATTTCTAATCATTGTCTAGAACAGTGGTTCTCAACTAGGAGTGATTTTGTTCCCAAGAGGACATTTGCAATATCTGGAGACTTTTTTTGTTTTTTGTTTTTTTAAATTTTTATGACTGGGGCTGTTGGCATCTCGTGGATAGTGAAGAGATACTGATAAACCCCTTACAATGTACAGAATAATTCCTCACAACAAAGGATTATTTGGTACAAAATGACAACAGTGCTGATATGAGGAACTGTGCTGCAGAATCTACAAATGTCAGTGCTAATGAGTTTTCCAGTTTTGGGAGCTGGCCTCCCATTCTCATGTAGACTTCTGCTGCCTCTGAGACCCTAAGTCCTTACATAGAAATGAGCATGGAGTATCCATAAGCCCCTGAACACTGTATGCAAGTGTTTCCAGTACCACAGTGTTTCAGGGAGAGATTCTGTATCTTTTATCAAATTCTCAAGGTATCTATGTTCCCAAAAAAGATTAAGACACATCAAAGCAGGGGTGCCTGGGTAGTGGCTCAGTGGGTTAGGCCTCTGCCTTCGGCTCAGGTCATGATCTCAGGGTCTTGGGATTGAGCCCCACATGGGACTTTCTGCTCAGCAGGGAGTCTGCTTCTTCTACCCACCCACCCCTACCTACCTGTGGTCTCCCTCTGTCTAAATAAAATCTTTTAAAAAAAAGATACATCGGGCGCCTGGGTGGCTCAGTGGGTTAAGCCGCTGCCTTCGGCTCAGGTCATGATCTCAGGGTCCTGGGATCGAGTCCCGTATCGGGCTCTCTGCTCAGCAGGGAGCCTGCTTCCTCCTCTCTCTGCCTGCCTCTCTGCTTACTTGTAATTTCTCTCTGTCAAATAAATAAATAAAATCTTTAAAAAAAAAAAATAAATAAAATAAAAAAATAAATAAAAAAAAGATACATCAACGCAGTGTCCTAGTTACCTGAGACAATGATACAGAACTTTCCTTAGCATCATAGTAAGTTTCAAAGATCAAAATTAAACAAAGAATACTTTTTTGGTGAAAAAAAAAATGTTTAAACATATTAATTTAGTATTTTAGAGTAATAAAAGCTTAATGTTTGAGGAAATTATACTAGAATACCTTAAAGATTATTTAAACATCATACTCTTCTAATAATATAGTACTGTGCATGTAGAATTGCACTGAATTGATTGTATGCTAACCCATAGGCATAATATATAAACCTATTATTTTGTGATTTAAAACCAACTTCTTTTGTCAGGATTTGCTGCTTTCTCCCAAGGATCCCAGTTTACATTTCCTAAATGTTGTATATTTGTTGATTCAAAGATCTGGACATCATTTTATACTGCTCACATTTCTCTTAAAAACAGTTTAGTAAGGAGAACTGTATTTTTCTCATAAGAAACATCTTTGAATTGAGAGTTGTGTTTCTGATTTAGCATTCAGTAAGTCAGAGATCTTACCAGCAGCGCATCATAAAAACAAATCTATATAACCTTGAGTATGCAGATAATTTAATACTTTTCTAAGTCATAGAAATTTGAAGATTAAGTCTTGGCCTAAAAGCCAAGGAAGGGACCTTAGAGAACATCTGTTCCAGCTGTTTCAGGCTGTTCTTTGAGGCACAAGACCCAAAACACTACTTCTAGTTGCTACATATTTGGACGTCTACCAAATATTTTCTTTGAGCGGGGAAAAGAGGTGTATGTGGGTGGGAGGGTTACATTTCAGATCTACACCAAACAAACTCCTTTTGCAGATAAGGAACCTGAGGCCCAAAGCTTTTGACTGTATTCATTCGCTTTATTTATTTTTTTAAGATTTTATTTATTTATTTATTCAACAGAAACACAGCGAGAGGGAACACAGACAGGGGGAGTGGGAGAGGGGGAAGCAGGCTTCCACTGAGAGGGAGCCTGATGTCAGGCTTGTCACAGGAACCTGGGATCATGAACTTAACTGAAGGCAGATGCTTAATGACTGAACCACCCAGGCCCCTCTATTCATTCACCTTATACATTTCTTTATTCTGGGTCAAATCAGCATTTTAGATGTATCTGGTCATAGTATAGAGGATAACCAGGCAATTTTAGTCATGTGGCTTCCTCGCTGCATGTTCTTAGCAAGTTGCTGAATACTCTTTGTCTCAGTATACTCATCAGGAAGAAAAAGAATTGTTATATCCTTAGGATTGCTTTCACCTTAGAATTTAGAGTATTATCTGGGAAGATGATCTGGATTGACCATGTCTCTCTCAAAAAACATTTTGAGGGGCACCTGGGTGGCTCAGTGGGTTAAGCCTCTGCCTTTGGCTCAGATCATGATCTCAGGGTCCTGGGATCAAGCCTCGCATTGGGCTCTTTGCTCAGCAGGGAGCCTGCTTCCCCCCCACCCCACCCCGTCTGCCTCTCTGCCTACTTGTGATCTCTCTATGTCAAATAAATAAATAAAACCTTTTAAAAAAAAAAAACATTTTGGAATCATTCCATTAAGTATTATTTTTCTGAAGTGAATATTATGTCATATAAATAGTGAAGCTTCCTCCTCCTCAAACCAAACTGTAATGTCCAAAAAATACTACAAAATAAAACAAACATCTTTATTATCAAAGGTAACAGCACAGTAATCACATTTCCTTTATTTTGGCAGTAGTGAGGGTCTTCAAGGACTGATAGGTCAGCGTCAGGGCTTTTTCTTTCTCACTGTCATCCAATCCAGTTATTACATAAGCCACCTAGAAACATGAATTAGGAGCTATAGAATATAAGAAATAAGGACCTTTAAAGATGAAATACAAGAACAGATAACGTTGAAAGAGGTAAACCATATAAAGTGGGATCTGACCTTGGTAGTCCTTTTGATCATAAGGATGTATCTTACAGAGTACTTGAGACATGAGAATTTTTTTCTCTGGGGGTGCTTCAACAAAGATTGCCTTATTAATCAATTTTTTTTAGTCACCTATAGTTTCCAGGGAATGCAGTCTTTTATTTGGGCAACAGAAGCAATTAGAAATAATTATGTTAAAGACCACTTATCTTTTTGCCATCAAAAATGAATTACTAGTAATATACTGAGAAGATTTTGTTCCAGGATTTTTCTGAGTCTCAAAGCAATTAAGTATAGAGAAATGAAATTTGAACCTAAATGAAAGACTTTACTTCAGTGGCTTGACTGTATATCAAGTTGTTCAGTTTGTTTATTTATTTGGTCTGGTTAAATTTATTGATTTTTTATTAAGAAATAACTTTGATATGAGTTGATCCTATATTACTCTGAGGAGTATTACACAATTTAGTATTGCATTTTATTTTGTTATTTTGGTAAGTATATGTAAATTATCTTTTGAGGTAAATTACATTTTTAATGGATAAGGATACAGCATTTTAAGTTGAACTCTCTGTTTTTTCTTAGGTCTGAAAGAAAGTGCAGAAGAGATGGTCAAAAACAAATTGGAAGGAAAAGATAAATTGACCCCTTGGGAACAATTTTTAGAGAAGAAGAAAGAGAAAAAAAGACTAAAGAAGAAACAGAAGGTATCAATGATATTTTAAGCAAATATTTATTGAACAACAACCATGTATCACAAGGTACCAGGTCCTTGGCATCTGTTATCTCATAATGTAATCACTCCTTAGAATAGGCCTTGTTATCATCACAATTGTAAGAAAGGACAGGAAGAACCCGATAGCTTAAGTGTTTTCTGCAAAGTGATGTACTGAGGTAGAAATCCTAATAAAAACCCGGGGCCACTTTAACTACAGTGCTCTAGTATTTTACCTTTATATACCACCAAATAAGATACATAGTTTAGTTGATACCTAGATATAAAACAGCTCAATTCTATTTGTGTTTGAGGAAGAAAGATACAGAATTTTTTAACTTGAGGATGTATATATACAGAATTTTTAAGATTGTTTATTTGAGAGAGAGCACAAGCAGGAAGGGCAGAGGGAGAAGAAGAGTCTTAAGCTGCCTCCACATAAGTGCAGAGCCCTGTGCAGGGCTCGATCTCATATCCCTGAGATCACGACCTAAGCCAAAACCAGGAATCACACACTTAACCAAATGTGCCACCCAGATGCCCCTACATACAGAAATTCTTGACATGAGTGAAATTTTTTTCTCTACATTTCTCAACCTGCATTTTTCGTGTTTCACTATTACCATATGGATCTATTAACATCTTGTCATTAAATCCCTTTTATTAAGGATATTTCCTCTGCACTAAATATTGTCTTGAAAAACCTGATTTGACTCCCATTGTTTGAGGATAACATCTTTTCCACAGACTCTTTAGAAATAGCAGAGACCACTTAACGATTTTTGCCACTAAAAATACTCTTATCACTGAAATGCAGCATTCTAGCAGTACTGGTATAGCCTTAAGATAGTATCAGTAATCACAGAATTTTTCAGTTTTAGTAATCTTAAATGATTTGTTCTAGTCCAATTCTAATGCTTTATAGTTGTAGAAAAATAACTGATTTATCTCCGGCTACGGAGCTTGTTAGTGGCTAAGCTGAGACTGGAATCCAGATCTTTCTTACTCCAGTGTCCTTTCTACTGTACAGTATTATTTCTCTCTGTCCTGCAGAAGCTTGTGCTTTTGGTACAGCTTTGACTTTCCAATGCTTGTAAAGACAGAGGGCTGCAAAACTGAATGATGGACTGGAGGGATTTTTTTTTTTTATGCTCCTCTATTTTAGTCAGTATTTCTGGAAATAGATAATAAAAATGAGGAGGGTAAGGGCCCTGTCCTCATTGATAAGCTGCCTCTCTTCTTCAGGAAACAAACTGAGGGTTGCTGGGGGGTAGGGGGGAAGAGATAGGGTGGCTGGGTTATGGACATTTGGGAGGGTATGTGCTATGGGGAGTGCTGTGAATTGTGTAAGACTGATGATTCACAGACCTGTGCCCCTGAGGCAAATAATACATTATATGTTAATAAAAAAATAAAAACTAAGTAAGCAATAAAATATCTTCTAAATGGGATAATCTCACAAGTTATTAAGCCATCAGTTTATTGTAAAATTTACAAGTGGGTCCTTTTTGGGTCAATAAAGTAGTCACTTGTGTCTAAGACCTTTAGCAACTATTCTTTTTTATTTTTATTTGCTGGGCACTTCGAGCTTATCTTATGCTTTTACTCTTTCCCTTCATTGGGCTAAGATGACTAATTTTTATTACTGCTATTAAAAATATATTTGTTGAAAGCCAGTTTGTTCTAGACTCAGTGCTCTGTGCTGGATTGGTATTAGATTCCAACAGATCCCTTCCATCCATAGTTTTCATGTAGAGAAGAGTTTTAAGAATTTCCTTCTTTTTTTTTTTTTAAGATTTTATTTATTTATTTGAGAGAGAATGAGTGAGAGAGAGCATGAGAGAGGAGAGGGTCGGAGGGAGAAGCAGACTCCCCAAGGAGCTGGGAGCCCAGTGCAGGACTCGATCCTGGAAGTCCGGGATCGTGACCTGAGCTGAAGGCAGTCACTCGACCAACTGATCCACCCAGGCGCCCCCAAGAATTTCCTTTGTGTTAAAAATACTTTTCCCCTTTTCCTCTCTGTGACTTCAGTTTTGAAACTGGGAAATTATTACTAAAGAAATCAGTACATGGTTATGGGCCAAAATTGATATAGCTATAGTTTAGACCTAAAAGCAGTTAAAGAAATATGTGGATAGATGTGTAGTTAGATATGTAGGGGTTCCATAATCTTCGTTAGAAACATATTATTACTGAATCTGTTGTAAGTTTGGTGAAAAATTTTTTAACTCTTGTTCTTAAAAGGATATTAATATCGGACAGCTATGTGGCACAGGTTGTTAAGCATCTGATTCTTGGCTTTAGCTCAGGTCATGATCTCAGGGTCATGAGGTCGAGCCCTCTCATCAGGCTCCTTGCCAAGCGCTGAGTCTACTTGAGATTTCTTCTTCCCCTCTTGCTTGTGTTCTCTCTCTAACATAAATAAATAAATCTTTAAAAAAGGATAGTAATATTAAAATGAATATTCTTTAGGGCTTGGTGGGTCTTCTTCAGCATGCAAGGTGATGTTTAGCAATGTGCACTCTAAATATTTTTATTAAAATGACTTATTTTTTTTTTTTATTTTTTTTTTTTTTAAGATTTTATTTTTATTTATTTATTTGACAGAGAGAAATCACAAGTAGATGGAGAGGCAGGCAGAGAGAGAGAGGGAAGCAGGCTTTCCGCTGAGCAGAGAGCCCGATGCGGGACTCGATCCCAGGACTCTGAGATCATGACCTGAGCCGAAGGCAGCGGCTTAACCCACTGAGCCACCCAGGCGCCCCATAAAATGACTTATTTTTTAGATTCCTTGGAATAAAAAAGTCAATCGGATTAGTCTGATCTTAGTTCATATGTTCTATTTATTTTATAGGCTTGATTTTTAATTTAAATATTCTAATTTAATAGACCATCTGTTCAAATTTAATTAGGAAAAATTTAACCAACACTTCTTAAAAATAGCTAAAGGGTTTTCAGGGGCAGATTACAGATGAAGCAAGATAATTATTGAAATTGGGTGTCCTTAACTGCTTTTGTATACATTTTAATTTTCATAATTTAAAAAATCACTTTCTTGAACCAGCAAATAAATTGTTTTAAATAATAATTTAAATGATAACCTACCATATACTTCAAACTATTGATAGTCACTGCAGTTTCTCAGTTTTGTGAGAGAAAAGGCCACCTACTTTTGCTGTCAGCCACATAAAAGTGTTCTTCTCTTTTGAATGTCTTTATCATTTCATTTTTGCCCCTCTAGCACTACCTGTTTTGAACTAGTATTACTGATATATGTGTCTGGTTTATGTGTCTAGCTTTTGTTTAGAGATTATAAAGTTTTTAAAGACAGAAACTGTATATTGAACTATTTGATTTAAAAGAAATGATAGGGGGGCACCTGGGTGGCTCAGTGGGTTAAGCCGCTGCCTTTGGCTCAGGTCATGATCTCAGGGTCCTGGGATCGAGTCCCGCATCGGGCTCTCTGCTCAGCAGGGAGTCTGCTTCCTCCTCTCTCTCTCTGCCTGCCTCTCTGCCTACTTGTGATCTCTCTCTGTCAAATAAATAAATAAAATCTTTAAAAAAAAAAAAAAGAAATGATAGGATTTTCCTTCATGGCCTTTGTAGTAAACTATATATATTCTTATATTCAACTTTAAGGCTCTTGCTGAAGAGGCCAGTGAAGATGAACTTCCCTCTGACGTGGATTTGAATGACCCATACTTTGCCGAAGAAATGACAAAAATAGGTAAGCCAGCCCATATTTGAGTTTTTAATTGGAGGTATTTTTTAAAAGGTGATATGGGTAGAAACAGTATAAACTACCATTCTCTTAAAACTCCTAGAATTTGTGTAGCTCTGTTAGTGGCTTATAAACAGTCTATCCAATGGTGTATAAACATCTCTCAGCTTAGGAAGGGTCAGCATGCCCCTGTACAAACAAGGAGAAATTTTATTAGGAAGCTTTTGGTGATGTGATTGAGGATTGATTGATTAATGGTTTACCAGGGATTCCTTTCTCAGAAATATCCTTACGGAAGGATTGATGAGGGAAAGGATGAAAGAAAAAGGAAGTCAGCTTCTTCTGTGCTTTCACTGCTTTGTTATGATGCATCTGTTCTAGGTCTTTGCAAAGGCTATGAAAAAGTGAACGTAAAATAAATTTATGTTCATGTGGATGTGTGTATAAATTTCTTTTAATTTTTACATGGTGTTAGATGATGTGTAAAAGCTTTTCTGCTCAAATATACAAAAACATCTATGTTCCATTTTATCCATTTTACATTTGTCCTGCTTCATCATTGCAGAAGAAAGCCAACTTCCTCGTTTTTCCTTGGTTCATTAAACTATCTGGAATTCGTTTTCCTATATCCAAGGAGCTTTGTTTCCATTGTGTATGCACTTCTCATTCTTTCCTGAATTTTTTCATTCTTACCTTTTTGGTATGTGTAAATGTGTATGGTAAGGTTCAGGCCATATTTAGACCTAACTCAGTGCAGAGACTACTGTAAGCATTTTCCATTTGTTCTCATGCATTTTGCCTTTCCCTGATCTAAATACCACACACATGAACTCCAAAAGACTTGCTCCTGGAGCAACTCCAAGCTGCCATTGTAAAGAGAAGGATTTTATGAAATTTCCCTGCTTTTGTCCCTTGTGACTAGTGGGCCAGAATAGTTCTCAACAGGAAAGTCAAAATTGCTCAAAATTATTTCCTGGTTGTTATAGCCTTTTAGCACTGACATTTTATTGATGAAAAGGAGATCAAGATGAATAAAGTCTATTATAGGATGTCAGATTCTTAGGCATTGGAAAGGGAAATGGAAACTTAGCATATTCTGCTTTTTATCATACCTGAGCGGTCATTTCTAGAAGATGATGGATTTTAGCCTTATCCTCTGATTTCAGGAAACCAAATTTATAATGGAGAAATGAGAAGCATTATAGTTTCCTTGTTCTCATTCCAAAGTGCTTCATTTGGCATGTACAATCTGGTCAGATTGTAGAACTCAGGGTAAGACTCAAAGAGTAAGTTAAAATGTTTTGATGGCTTGGGTGGTTTGTTTCCTGGAATCAGCACATTTAAATTGTGAATAAGCTTCCTCAAAAGGCAGTAGCAGAAGTTCCAAAGGAAGGTATAGATAAAATTTGTTTGCTTTCAATATACTTTTGATTTCAGAGTATATCCTAGGAATAATTATTTATATCTGGGCTGAAGTTGTTTCTTTAAAGGAAAAAGGCTGAGAATTTTTTTTACATAAGATTTAGGGCCAAAAAATAGTATCTTGCCGTGTTTATTTATTCATACAAACAGTAAGTATTACCTACTGGGTGCTGGACACTCTGCTAGGCTAAAGATAGAGCACTAATAATACAAGGAAGGTTATGTTTCTTGAGAAGTCTATGGTATTAGGGAAGACATGCTAAATAGGTAAACAAATAATATTATGAGAATATGGTCAGTGTTTTAAAGAAGATAGGGCAATATAGAGAATATAACTGAGATGAAGGAGTGTAGCATACTCTAGACATAGGGTAGGCAAAGAAGACTTTTCTGAAGTGATGACATTTGGCTAAGCCCTGTAGAATGAATCCTGCATACAGAACGTCGCAGACAAGAGGTAAGTGGTAGGAAGGCTGCGAGGAGAGAAGGAATTATGGTGTTGGAGAAATTGAAGGACCCCGATGTGGCTGGAGCATGGTTAGAGGAGTTAGGTATGAGGCCAGACTGGAGCACAGAATCAACCCTGCAAGGCCTTGTGTCATGGCAACACATTTGGATTTTACTCTCCTGACAGTGGGAAGCCACTGAAGAGTCTTTAAAGCAAGAGCATGACAAGATCTGGTGTGTATTCTGGTTCCCATGAAGTTCACAGATTGGGGCGCCTGGGTGGCTCAGTGGGTTAAGCTTCTGCCTTCGGCTCAGGTCATGATCTTAGGGTCCTGGGATTGAGCCCCACATCGGGCTCTCTGCTTAGTGGGGAGCCTGCTTCTCCCTCTCTCTCTCTGCCTGCCTCTCTGCCTACTTGTGATCTCTCTCTTTCTGTGTCAAATAAATTAAAAAATGAAATCTTTAAAAAAAAAAAAAAGCACAGATTAAAGCATTGGTGAGAACTGGGAGAACAGGCTTTGCAAGAGATGATGGTTGGTTTAGATAGCATGCCAGTAATGGAATTGGAAGGAGAAAAGTAAGTGGAATTTTAGATATATTTTGGATGTAGACTTACTGACTTTCTTGAATAAGGAAATAATTTAACATAACTCTAGATTTTTGGTGTGAGCCTCTGCAGGAATATTCTTCCATTTACTGAGTTAGGAAGGAATGTAGGAACAATAGGTTTGGGTGGGAAGTAAGGTCAGTAGATCCTTTTGGGTATAATCACTTTGAGATGTTGGAGATATTAGGTTACATTTATAAAGGAGTCTGGGTGATCAGCTGAGAAGTCCATGCAGTTTTAAACTTGGGAATAAATTAGTAGCATATAAATAGCATTTTAAACCATGGAACTGGAGGTGAAAAGCATTGGTAAGGGAGGAGAATGCAGGATTGGGCTCTGAGGTTGAGTAAAGCCTACACAAGGTAGTATTACTCTTTCATACTGGTGAAGGTACTATGGGGGGATGGACACTGAAGAAACTGAGAAGGAGCAGCTGCGGAATAGGAAGGAAGGCTTTAGAGTTTGGAAGAGTATATATCAAGTCCCATGGTTGAGCAGGACAGAGACATTTTAAGCCAGATGGACTTGGATACGTTTATAACACCTTTGCCCTTGGCAGTCCTGTGGAGCTAAACTTAACATACTTTTCAAACTATGGAGGAATTGAGTTCATTAATTACTGCCAGACCTGATGTTTGGCTTGAGTTAGGAGCCAATGTGAGTACTAGAAATCTTTTCTCATTTTTCCTTCTATTATTTACCCTTACACTATAAACTTGCTATAGTTTTTTTGTTGTTGTTTTTTTCTCAACTGCAAACTTGATATCAAATGAGAGTTTCAAAAATATAATGTACTTCTAGAATTAATTAAAAGTTACTTTTTTCTTAGAAATGAAATACAGCTGACCCTTGAACAACATGGGTATGAACTACACTGTGAACCGTGACTCCACTTTTACATGGTTTTTTTTTTTTTTATGATAAATGCAGTATAGTACTGTAAATGTATCTAATATTTTCTTAATAATGTTTTTCTTTTCTCTAGCTTACTTTATTTTAAAAATAGAGTACATAATACAAATATATAAAATATGTATGAATTGACTCTTTATATTATTAAGGCTTCAGGTCAACTATAGGCTATTACTAGTTATGTTTTAGAGAAGTCAAAAGATATATGTGGATTTTTAACTGTGTGGGGGGGGGTCAGTGCCCCTAATTTCTGTGTTGTTCAAGGGTCAGCTGTATTGGAAAAATTTGTTTATTGCTGTCTAATCACATAAACTCTTTAATAAAGATTTTGTTTTTTAAGAAGTAGGAATAAAATAAAGTATATGTAAATCTACCCTGTTAAAATATATCCTTTGTTTTGACAACTTTAGATATTTGATAAACTACCATGAAAATATAACAATATGCTACATATACTTGATTCATTCAGTCAGTATGTTGATTGCTTATATCATACTACTTGTATATATTGGTCTACAGTTTAAAAATGCTTTTTTATGTATTCTATCCTCTAATCTAAACTTTAGCCCCCCTTATACGTGCATAAATTGGAGCTCAGAAAACATAGCTGAATTGCACAGGGGTCAGTGGTAGATGGTAGAACCTGAATCTTGATGGACTCCCTTTACTTTTTGTAACCCTCAAAGTATGTAGTAAAGGCCAAAGCCAGAGCCAGGACCCATGTGTATAAGAAGTTGACATGGGGAATTGCTGGATTTCCAAGCAAAGCCAGAATGCCCAGGTCCAAAAGACAATTAGCAGTGTGTGTCTAATTATGAGCATTGAAATTTGCTACAAAAACAGTGAATTGCAAGGGGACTTACCACTCCTGTCTAGTCAGTACTGAGATTGCATTTGACCTCCAGTGAATTCTTTTAACTGATATAAGAAGTGCTCAGCAGGGCGTCTGGGGGGCTCAGTAGTTCAGCGCTGTCTTCAGCTCTGGTCATGATCCTAGGGTTCTGGGTTCGAGCTCCGCATGGGTCTCCCTGCTTGGTGGGAAGCCTGCTTCTCCCTCTAGTACTCCCCCCTGCTTGTGTTCCCTCTCTCACTGTGTCTTTCTCTGTCAAATAATAAATAAAATATATATTTTTTTAAAGTGCTCAGCTAAACTGTTTGGAGGAAGTTTTTTTTATGAGAATACTTGTTGGACATTACAAGTAATGAAAAATGGAATTTCCTTTCACAGGTCAACGTTTTGCAACACATCTTTATCCATAGATATATTCTGTTACATTTTTTGCTTAAGGAGTTAGTAGCCTCAGTAAGGATTTTTAAATTTATTTCTTTAGTCCATAACATCTGATTTAGAATTATTCAGTACGTTAGAATCATCCGTATGTACTTTGCAGCAGTCTCAGGACACGTGGTTTCTTACTTGCCAAAAGATTTACTGAAAAATAAAGATAACATTTCAGAACAGGGATTTTCATTTTCCTAGTACTCTTTATCTAACTTAGGTCTGATAACTTTCCAAAGGAAAAAAACCAACACATTTTTTTAAAAAAATTAAGATACACCCTCTTAATATGATCTTGTTAACAGTGCAGAAAAGATCTCTACACGTTATTTGTTATCTGGCTAAACAGTTTGGGCCAGCACAGTAAATTCTTTATGAGCAAAGAAATTTTCATCATGTTAAAATTGAATATCATTTTTTAGCCCTGACGATTTTGGAGATTCTTTTTTTTTTTCTCCTTTGCTACAGTCTTTCTTTCAAGTTTATTTTTATGACTTTTCACCAGGTTGTTATAAAATCCGGAACAGTTCACTGTGGGCTCTTTGATATTATTTCCCACAGCTGTATATGAAGATCTTTATCTCCTTTATGTATTAATCATAAACAGCCTGGGTTTTTTTCCTGCCACAGAACAATCTTCTGCATGTGTCACTGTCTGTTCACTTTAAAAAGGAGCTCTTGCCTTGAAAACATAGAGCAGAAGTAAACTTAGGATGTAGAGAAGTCAGACCCCAAGAAAGTGGAACCTTGCTGATATTATGTATAAATAGGCACATTTTAAAATAGAGAAAAAATGATAATGAGAAAGTAGATACATCATTTCCTGGAAAACATTTGAGATAGAAACAATAAAGTCTTTCACTCTAGGAAAAAGGGCTGTCTACAAATATTTCTGGCAGTGCAGACAGATGCCTTGGTAGCACTGAGGGGCGCACCTAAGCACTTACATGCTGGCATTTTCTCTCAGCTGGGCATGCTGCAGAGCAGTTTCTAAAGTCTCTCTCAATTTTTAGTCTTCATTTTTTTTTGTTACCCTTATTAGCTGCAGTTACTCAACCATTATATGCTATGTGAATTTTCTTACTATCTCATGATAAAATGTATTTTTTTTTTTAAGATTTTATGTATTTATTTGACAGAGAGAAATCACAAGTAGATGGAGAGGCAGGCAGAGAGAGAGAGGGAAGCAGGCCCCCCGCTGAGCAGAGAGCCCGACTCGGGACTCAATCCCAGGACCCTGAGATCATGACGTGAGCTGAAGGCAGTGGTTTAACCCACTGAGCCACCCCAGCGCCCCGATAAAATGTATTTTAAACAGAAAGAGTTGCTACAAAGAGAATGACATTCAATAGTAAAGGAGTATTGTTTAGTGATTAATAGTAGAGACCCTGAGCCGGACTCCTTAGGTGTGAATCACGTTTTCTTCACTTACTAAACTTGAGAGAATTACTTAATCTCTCTGCTTCAGTTTCCTCTTCCACAGAATGAAGATTATAACAAATAATGGGATCTACCTCATAGCATTATTGTGAGGATTATTTTTAGTTAATACATGTAAAGTGAGTAGAACAGTACTACTGCCTGATACACAGTAAGTGCTATGTAAGCATTAATCAATATTACCTCGCAGACCATTAGTTTCTCTGTGTTGGAAGGACAGAGCACAGCCTAGCCAAAGAGGACAGCATTCAGTAGAGAAGATTAGCATTATGTAATAATATTCTAGAGTAACAGAACATGTCTCTGTAGATTCTGAAACTTTTTACTCATTAAACTAGTTTTTCATACTTCAGTACCCTGGTACCAATTCCCTTTGTACCCCTCCCACTCCAAGAGACACCAAAAAAAAAGAAGAATAAATAAGGCATCAGCATGATCACTGAGGAGCCCAGGACGTCTTATTTATGTGTAGTAATAGCAGGCACTTTATAGCATCATGTGTCAGGCATTAACTGAACTCTTCACATTTACCAATTTATTTAGTACTCACAATAACCTTGTGAGGTAGGTGCTGCTATTAGAATCCCCATTTTACAGATAAGGGCTTAGGTCCAAACTGCCACAGCATAAGTGTGGCACAGCTAGAATTTAAACCCAGTTCAGCTGTTCCAGGTTCACATGCCCTTAGCTCCTGCATGTGACTGTCTCATTCAGGATGAGAACATCTCTTCTAACATCTTGTCTCCAGAAGTCCCTGAGTCCCTGGAAATATAAGTGGTGTTACTAGTCAGGAGCCACTTTTACCATAAGTAGTTGTATTTAATAATAGGCATAGAAAGTTAACTGAAGATCAGTTTTGTCTTTAGAGAAGGAAAAATTGTTTGTTAAACTTTTACTATGAAATTCTTATTGTAAAGAATTTTTCATTTTCCAGATGAATTTTTTAAATGCAGAATTTTAAGTGTTTATATATTCAAATCACTTTTGTGTGTGTGTGTGTAATTTCTTCTATTCTTACGCTAAGAAAATATTTCTTCTATATAAGATCAGGTAACTTGTCTTCTGGAATTTTCATAGGTTTTTTTTTTTTTCTTAGTGTTTAACTCTTTAGTCCATTTGCATTTTATTTTCCTGTACATTATGAGGCAAGGCTATAACTTGATTTTTTTTCCCTAGAGTAAAGCAGATTTCCCAGCACCAGTTACTGAATAATCCCTTCTTTTTTCCAGTGATACAGAAATAGTGCATTTTATTACACACTAAGCCATACTGTTCTATTATATGAATGGATGTTGAATTTTACCCAGGGCATATTCTGTATCTATTCAAATGATCTCATGGTTTTTCTTTTTTAATTAATAATGTAATTATATATTACTTCCAGAAGAAATTCTTTATAAGTCACCCATCCAGATGTATTTATTTCATTCATTTCCATAGTTATCTCCAATGACATTTTTACTTTCTTTAGTTTCTGTATGCTTATTGATAAGATTGTTCCTAGATATCTTGCATTTTTGTTCCTAGTATAAATAGAATGTCGCAGATAGTCTTGTAATTTTTTCACCCTTCTGTGTTGGTTTGTTGTGCCAGATATAAAAGAAAAGAAAAAATCAGCGAAATCTACAAAAGGTGGCTCATCAGTGGAAGAGGCTGAAATAGAAAGACAAAAGGTAAAACATGATCATTGCTATATTCCTAGTGGATAATTGATATGTACAATTTAAATGAAATGGTCTACATGAGTTTCTAGTGTCCCTAATAAATAATTGATTTTAGCAATGAAATTTATAAATAAATTATAAAACACAAAATTAAACATTTTAGCAATGTAGGTTTTTTTTAAAAAGATTAATTTGAGAGAGAGAGTATGTGTGTGTGTGGAGGGGAGGGGCAGAGGGAGAGAATCTCAAGCAGACTCTGAGCCTGATGTGGGGCTCAATCTCACAACCTGAGATCATGACCTGTACTGAAATTGAGTTGAATGCATAACCATCTGAGCCACTTTGGTGCTCCTAGCAGTGTAGTTTTTACCAATCATTTTTCCAGCCAATACAAAGTTGAAATTTTATCTCAAACCTAAGTCATGTCCCTTTTTGATTTAGAGGAAAATAATGTCACTATTAAAAATTTTTACTATAGCTAAGACAAAAAAATACAACTATTAAAACCTTGAAATAATATTGCCATAAGTTTAATTCTTTTGACTTTTTAAATTTAAATTCAATTAATTAACGTATAGTGTATTACTAGTTTCAGAGGTAAAGTTTAGTGATTCATCATTTGCGTATAACACTCAGTGCTCCTTACATCACATGCCCTTTTTAATGCCTGTCACCCAGTTACCTCCCACCCACCTTCCCTCCAGCAACCCTGGAGTTTGTAGTTAAGAGTCTCTTATGGTTTGTCTCCCTCTCTGATTTCATCTTATTTTATTTTTTCCTCCTTCCCCTATGATCCTCTGTTTTGTTTCTTAAATTCCACATGTGACTGAAACCTTATGGTAATTGTCTTTCTCTGATTGATTTATTTCATTTAACATAATACCCTCTAATTCCATCCACTTTGTTGCAAATTGTAAGGTTTCTTTTGTTATTGTTGTTGGCTGAGTAGTATTCCATGTGTATATATCCACCACATCTTCTTTATCCATTTATCTGTCAGTGGACATCTGGGCTGTTTCCATATTTTGGCTATTGTGGATATGGCTGCTATAAACATTGGTGTGCAGGTGCCCTTTCCAGTCACTATGTTTATGTACTTACTTTGGCTAAATACCTAGTAGTACAATTGCTGGGTCATAGGGTAGCAGTATTTTTAACTTTTGGGGGAACCTCCATACTGTTTTCCAGAGTGGCTGTACAAGCTTGCATTCCCACCAGCAGTGTAAGAGGGTTCCCCTTTCTCCACAGCCTCTCTAACATCTGTTATTTCCTCACTTGTTAATTTTAGCCATTCTGACTAGTATGAGGTGATACCTCGTTGTGGTTTTTATTTGTGTTTCCCTGATGTCAAGTGATGTTGAGCTTGGGTCTTCATCAAGATAAAAAGCTTTTGCACAGCAAAGGAAAAAGTCGACAAAACCAAAAGACAACCTTCTGAATGGTAGAAGATACTTACAAATGTCTTATCAGATAAAAGGCTAGTATCTGAAATCTTTGAAGAACTTAGCAAACTCAACACCCAGAAAACAAATATCCAGTCAAAAAATGGGCAGAAGATACAAACAGACATTTCTCCAAAGAAGACATACAAATGGCCAACAGACACATGAAAATACTGCCTTAAGTTTTAATTCCGTCTGAATCTCTCCTATAATTCAGACTTTGTTTTTGTGTTGTCAGGTGCTAATTTCTCTCATTACTGCAAACAACATAAATGTAATGTACAAAATTGAAGTCTTCCTTAGAAACGCACTGACCTTTATGCTTTGCAAACTCTACAAAGATCCATGGCACAGGTTAATAGTATTTTTGCTGAGGCAGGAATTAGAGTCAACAATGACCCTATGACTGATGTTCCTATCACTGTCTGGGAGTGAGCCTAACTGGTTACCTAAACTCTGCATGATAATGCATCTTTTCTATCCTCCATTTATTGCACACAGTTAATGTTCATAGAGTAAAGCAGTGCAAAGAAAATCCCTCTTTTGTGGAAAATGGCTCTAAAAAGAAAGCCAACTGCAGGTGCCAGTGATGTAAGTGAAAGAAAATTAAAGCAGTCTAGAGTTGCATGGGTGGCTCAGTTGGTTAAGCATCTGCCTGCAACTCAGGTCATAATCCCAAGATCCTGGGATCAAATTCCGCATTGGGCTCCCTGCGAGGGGGGGGGGGCAGGGGGGCGGATGGGTGGGGAGCCTGCTGCTCCCACTGCATGTGCATGCTCTCTTTCTCTCTCTCTGAAAAATAAATAAATCTTTTTTAAAAAGTAATCTGAAGTGGTAGTATAGAAAGATTCATATAGAAAGTTTGGCAGTATACTCTGTATTTTCTCAAGTACACGTGGTTTATTTGGTTCCTAAAGTTTCATGTTTAATCCCATGGTTGGAAGAAAATTCCACTGTTTACTGGAAACAGGCATATTTCAGAAGCAAATATTAAGATCCTGCATTCATAGAAATGTATCAGTATTGAAAAGTAAAGGCAAAAAAAAAAAGCAAAAGAGAAAAGAAATTCCTTGCTGTTAAAACACGTTTGGAAAATGTAGCCTGTTTCACAAAATAATGCATGTTTGCTGATTTAGTGTCATTGCATGAAAAGACCAAAGTGAAAATGAGAAATTTTTATTTGGGGGTCTGATTGAGCCACCCAGGCACCTCTGTGGTCTAGTTTTTAAACAAACTTTCACACCTCTCCTACTCTTGGTGATGTTGTTTCTAAAAATTTTATCTTACTGCTCTACAGAGATCTTGGAGTTTCTTTTTGAGTTTTGGTAATTCAAAATCGGTTATGGATGGCAGATGTTATCCCAGAGCATTAGTGACTGGGATCTCCTTTCCTAGAGGGCATATCTGTGCCCCATACTTCTGCCTGGGGAAAAAAAAAACCACTGTTGTATATTTGATCTTTTCTTTTTCTCTCCACAGGCTGAAATGGCTTTGCTCATGATGGATGAGGAGGAAGAGAGTAAGAAACACTTCAATTACAGTAAGATTGTAGAGCACCAGAATCTGAGCAAGAAGAAGAAAAAACAGCTTATGAAGAAGAATGAATTATTAGAGGATGATTTTGAGGTAACCAGGGACACCTCTTAAAGCTGGTATTGAATTTAAAGTCAACTCTGGAGAGGAGTATTTAGCACAAAGTTAGCCTGAAATGTCTTAGGAAGGGCCCATAGTGGAGCCAAAGCTGCTAAATTTTAGTCCAGAAGAGCTGCTTTATCCCAGGGAGGATCAAATTACTGTTTAGTTGAACACGAGGTGAAGTATTGGCTTGTCTTTTGATTGCGCCAAAGTTAGGGCTTTGCTTTATTTTTCCCCCCCTAATACTTAGCTTTTAATGTTAGAATCACGTGCAGTATGTTGCTCATGATAGGAAAGATGTGCATACTCAAGCTTGACTGAGAAAGAGGTTTATGTCACACCATGTCACACACTCACTATGGACAGTGACCACTGCAGTAGGCCATGCTGTTTTTGTTGCTCTATCTCTTTGTTTCCATCACTCCCTCTCTTCCCTCTTTTTCCTGGCCATTCACTCCTATGTATGAGTTTGAGCTTGTACAAAAAATCTACAAATAGCTGTCAGCAACTAGTTAATGACTTCCAAGACAGGCCTTAAAACCGCATTGAAGATCTGTGGGAAAACAATTTTCTAATGAATCAATACAAAACACTCATATTTATATTTTATATAATCGACAGCTCACTTTCAAAATTGGCCCCATTTCTGGGCCTTTTGATTTACTAATTTAATTATTTGTTTTCCTTTTGAATTTGCAGGTAAATGTTAAGGATGCACGGTTTCAGGCGATGTATACCTCCCACTTGTTCAATTTGGATCCTTCAGATCCTAATTTCAAGAAAACAAAAGCTATGGAAAAAATCCTTGAGGAGAAAGCCCGGCAGAGAGAACAAAAAGAACAAGAACTTACTCAGACAATAAAGAAAAAAGAGAGTGAAATTCAAAAGGAATCACAGAAGAAATCCATTGATCCTGCCTTGTCAATGTTGATTAAATCTGTAAAAAATAAAACAGAGCAGTTTCAAGCAAGAAAAAAACAAAAAATCAAATAGCTATATGTTGTTTCTTTTTAGATTGAGAATGTATTATTCTAAAGTATAGTGAAGTGATAGAGGGATTATTTATTGGGAACAAAGCTATCTTTCAAGAATATGAATAAAATCTTATTCTGACCATTGTAAAATTTCACCTTTATAATAGTTTGACCTAATTATGGATGATATACAAATTTGCTCTGTATATTTCTACAAGTTAATAATAATTTAACTTAATTAAAATACAGAATTTATAAAATTTTTGTATTTTATGAAATTCAGCCTTTCTAGTAGAAACTTACTCTTAGCCTGATTTTTTAAAAGATTGTTTACAATTCTGTGTAAAGAACAGTGCCCAGTTTTTAAGTCTGAATAAGTTACAATTTGGAGAAATATATATGCTATACATTAATTTCTCTGAAAACAGGAGGCAGATTTAGGTATCTGTGTAAATAATTTATTTTTCTAGCCAAATTGGATAGAAGCCTGTAGCTTTCTTTATTGTTTGTTTGTGTTTATTATAGTTTATGAAAATAATTTGTAAATAAAAGTGTAAAATATTTTTATTAATTTGTGCAGGACTGATTTATTTCATTTTATGCACTTTAAATAAACTACTCTCTGAAAAAATACCTGAAAACTTGACAAAGAGGACAATTCTATGAAGAGGCAGTTCCAGGTTTGCATTGCTCATAATTGTATTTGAAATGTTCGTGAGCCTCTGCAATGATTTTTCTATTTGTAGTAACAGAAAATTCTTCTGTCTGCCCTTCAGATTTTTGGAATGCTTGTGAAGGGTGGATATGCTGCTATAGAGTTTAAGGAATTTTAATTCCTTTTAAAATTAAAGCACATCTTTAAGGCCTTAATACACCTGGATCTCATCTGGTCTAGGTTTTATATACTACTAACCATTTAGAGAGGAGAATTAGGTGTGCTATATAAACAAATGAAAATAAAAACCAAAATGGTCACTTGGAACAAATGATAAATATGGTAGATTCTGAAAGGCAATAGGAGATTAGCCAGGTTTGTGGTTAATAGTAAACTTGACATTTGGTATAAAAATTTAAGCCTACTAATGTAATATGTGTTTTCAAGAATAAAAGGATGTAAAACTCAAAGGGATATGAAGATAATAAGGGTGTATTAACAGTCTCTGAAAGCAGAAAAACAATTAAATTGCCCAATTTAACAGAAAAATGCAGGAAATTGTGGTTTGGTTTGGTTTGGTTTTTTTTCATAAAGCACTGGCATTGTTTCAGCCAAATAGAGCAGTGTTCTTATTGATCTATCCGTGAAATTCCCAGTATTTATCTGCTCAACATTGAGAAGACCATGAATCTTAATATGTTTACAAGTACAATATATAAACAGTTTTACAATTATTTGTATTTCATTTATGCAGGGAAAAATACTTTTTTCCTTTAAACTGTTTAATCATAACATAGGAATTACTCAAGAGTTTGATTTTAAGATTCCTGTGAAACTTAGCCCTTTGGGTTTTGATTGGTTTGGTTTGGGTTTTTTTTGTTGTTGTTGTTTGGGGTTTGTATTGTTTTTTGAGTTCTATGTTTTTAAGTCACTGGTTTTAATTATAAATCTCATTTTGGTAGTCAAGCATATAATTGCTTATAACAAATAAATTGACCTTGTTAAATAATTCATAGCCCCGGCTTCTTTTCTCAAAGAGTTGATATTTTTTAGGTAGGAAAAAACAAAAAAATCATTATCAGGTGCAGCATTAATTAAAGATTCCACATGAAGAATGTGAAGATCTCAATAAATAATTGCTGATAGTAAAACTCAGGATAAAAAATGGCCACTGTCAAAATTCAGCAAGCAATGTGAGGATAGTTTGGGTGACCCATAAGTTCCCATTTATTTGATTTTTTCTTGTTGGTATCCTTGATACCGAAACCAAAGACAGTACAAATAAAACTAGAGACTGACATTGTTAGTATATAGAAATGTGCTTCCTTCTGGAGTCTCTTATTAATTTAGGTCTAAAAATCTTCAAAATAGGGGTGCCTGGGTGGCTCAGTGGGTTAAAGCCTCTGCCTTAGGCTTGGGTTGTGGTCCCATGGTCTTGGGAGAGAAAGAGCCCCATATGGGGCTCTCTGCTCAGCAGGGAGCCTGCTTCCTTTCTCTCTTTCTGCCTGCCTCTGCCTACTTGTGATCTCTGTCAAATAAATAAATAAAATCTTGGGAAAAAAAAAACTTGAAAAAAATCTTCAAAATAGGCAAATTGAGGGGACGCCTGGGTGGCTCAGTTGGTTAAGCAGCTGCCTTCGGCTCAGGTCATGATACCAGTGTCCTGGGATCGAGTCCCACATCGGGCTCCTTGCTCCGCAGGGAGCCTGCTTCTCCCTCTGACTCTTCCTTCCACTCTGTCTGCCTGTGCTTGCCCTCGCTCGCTCTCTCTCTGACAAATAAATAAATAAAATCTTTAAAAAAAAAAAATAGGCAAATTGAAGCCAACATTATAAAAAATATATATAACCAAAGGGATTTAATTTCAAGTATACAAACCTATTCATTGAAAATCAACATAATCCACTATATTCAGAGACTAAAAAAGAAAAATTATATATGATCGTATCAGTTGATGAGATAAAATATCTGACAAAATCTAACATCGATTCATGATCAGTAATAGATCTGGAATAGAGAGAAACTAACTTATAAAGAGCATTTACCAAAAAAACCCTAAAATTAACATAATAGCGAAAGGCTGAATGCTTTCTTTCCTCCTGAGATTGAGAACAAAGCAAGGCTGTTTTGTTTTAACCCTGTCATTTAGAAGTTTTCTGTATTCTGATGCTTTGACCAGTGGATTCTTGCTGACCCTAGGGGAGCTGCCCTCACAGGACTAGCCAATTCTTGAAGATAGTAAATAACTTGGAGGCAAGCAAGGAAGACAAATACATGAAGAAACTAGAAGATTCAACACAGTAAAGATGTCAATTTTTCTCCAAATTGATGTGTAGATTAATGTAATTTCTTTTCCCTTTTCCTGAAGTACAGGTGACACATAACATTAGTTTCAGGTGTGCAACATAGCGATTTGACAAGTTTATATGTCATGCTGTGCTCACCACAAGCGCAGCTACCATCTGTCACCATGCAACACTATTAGATACATTGACTGTATTCCCTATGCTGTGCCTTTTAATCCTGCAATTTTTTCATTCCATAACTGGAATCCTGTGTTTACCACGCCCCTTCACCCATTTTGCCTACCCACTGCCCCTACGTCCCCTCTAGTATCCATCCGTTTGTTCTCTCAGTATTTATGGATCTGTTTCTGCATTTTGCTTGTATTTTTATTAATTTGTTTTGTTTTTTAGATTCCACATACAAGTGAAATCATATGTATTTGTCTTTTTCTGTCTGACTTATCTTAGCATAATACCCTCTAGGTCTATCAATGTTGCAAATGGCAAGATCTCATCCTTTTTATGACTGAGTAACATTCCTCTGTGTGTTTGTGTGTGTGTGTGTGTGTGTGTGTGTGTGTGTGCATCTTTATGCATTCTATCAGTGGTCTCTTGGGTTGCTTCCACATCTTGGCTATTATAAATAATCTTGCAGTAAACATAAGGATGCATATTTCTTTCAAATCAGTGTTTTATGGAATTACTGGATCACATGGTATTTCTATTTTTAATTTTTTTAGGAACCTCCATACTGTTCTTCACAGTGGCTGAACCAATTTACATTCCCACCAACAGTGCGTAATTCTTTTCATACACATCTTCCCCATTTGTTATCTCTTGTCTTTTTAAAAGGTTTTAATTATTTATTTGACAGAGATAGCACAAGCAGGGGGAGCAGCTGAGGGAGAGGGAGAAGCCAGCTGCCTGCTGAGAAGGGAGCCCAATGCAGGGCTCAATTGTAGGATCTTGAGATCATGTCCTGTGCCAAAGGCAGATGCTTAACTGACTACGCCACCCAGGCACCCCCAATTTCTTGTCTTTTTGACTATAGTCATTCTGACAGGTGTAAGGTAGTATCTCATTGTGGTTTGACTTGCATTTCCCTGATGATGAGTGATGTTGAGCATCTTTTCATGTGTTTGCCGTTTGTGTATCTTTAGAAAAATGTTATGTCCTCTGCCCATTTTTTTTCCTTTTTCCGGTTTTTATTTAAATTCCAGTTAGTTAATATACAGTGTAACATTAGTTCAAGTGTAGAATTTAGTGATTCATCACTAACATACAACACCTACTGCTCATCACAAATGCCATCCTTCAAACACATCACCCATTTTACCCATTCCCCACTCTCTTCCAGCAACCCTCAATTTGTTCTCTATAATTATGAATCTGTCTTATGGTTTGCCTCTCTTTTTTACTTCCCCTGTGGTTCACTTGTTTTGTTTCCTAAATTCCACATATGAGTGAAATCATACTGTATTTGTCTTTCTCTGAATGACTGACTTTGCTTAGCATAACACTCTATAGATCCATCCATGCCATTGCAAATGGCAAGATTTCATTTTATTTTATGGCTAAGTAATAGTCCATTGTGTGTGTGTGTGTGTGTGTGTGTGTGTGTGTGTGTGTGTATACCACATCTTTTTTATCCATTCCTCAGTCAATGGGCATTTGGGCTCTTTCCATAATTTGGCTTGTTGATAATGCTGCTATAAACATCGAGGTACATGTATCCCTTCAAATCAGTATTTTTGTATCCTTTGGGTAAATACCTAGCAGTGCAATTGCTGGGTCATAGGGTAGCTCTATTTTTAACTTTTTGAGGAACCTCAATGCAACCGGTTTGCATTCCCACCAACTGTGTAGGAGGATTCCCATTTCTCCACATCCTCACCAACATGTGTTTTTTCCCCTATGTTGTTAATTTTAGACATTCTGACAGGTGTGAGGTGGTATCTCATTGTGGTTTTGGTTTGTATTTCCCTGATGCTGAGTGGAGATCTTTCAGGAGATCTTTCTGATGTGGAGCAACTTTCAGGTTTTTGTTAGCCATGTGTATGTCTTCTTTGGAAAAATGTCTATCCGTGTCTTCTGCCCATTTCTTAATTGGATTATTTGTTTTTTGGATGTTGAGTGTGGTAAGTTCTTCATAGATCTTAGATACTAGCCCTTTATCTTATATGTCATTTGCAAATTTCCTCTCGCATTCCATAGGTTGTCTCTTAGTTTTGACTGTTTCCTTCACTGTGTAGAAGCTTTTTATCTTCTTGAGGTCCCAATAGTTCATTTTTGCTTTTGTTTTGCTTGCCTCCAGAGATATGTCTAATAATGTTGCTATGACCAAGGTCAAACAGATTGCTGCCCATGTTCTCCTCTAGGATTTTGTTGGTTTCCTGTCTCACATTTAAGTCTTCCATCAATTTTGAATTTATATTGGTATATGCTATAAGTTAGTGGTCCAGTTTCATTCTTCTGCATGATGCTGTCCAGTTTTCTTAACACTGTTTGTTGAAGAGACTGTCTTTTTTCCATTGGATATTCTTTCCTGCTTTATCAAAGATTATTTGACATTTAACGGTGGGTCCATTTCTGAGTTTCATTTTCTGTTCCATTGATCTATGTGTTTGTTTTTGTACTTGTATTATATTGTCTTGATCACTACAGCTTTGTAATATAACTTTAAGTCCAAAATTGTGATGCCTTCAGCTTTGCTTTGCTTTTTCAACATGACTTTGGTTATTCAGGGTCTTTTGCAGTTCCATACAAGTTTTAGGATTGTTTGTTCTAGCTCTATGAAAAGTGCTGGAGTCTTTTGATAGAGATTGCATTAAATGTGTAGATTGCTTTGGGTAGTATAGACATTTTAACAATATTTCTTCTTCCAATCCATAAGCATGGAGGGTTCTTCCATTTCTTTGTGTCTCCCTCTATTTCTTTCCTGAGTATTGTGTTGGTCTTCTAGGGGATGGGCCGACTGTGCTAGGTCTCAGGCTTATTTGCCCAAGAAAAGCAGCACCTGCAGAGCACAGGGGGTGGGATTTGGTGTAAACAGTTTAGGCCAGTGCTGGTACTATGCTGTTTACCGAAGTTAGTTTATGCTAAGGGGCAGGGCTGGAAAATGGTACCAACCTGATCCTTTGTCCCTGGAGAAGGGACTCCATGCCTGCTGCTCTCACGGAAGCACTCTCAGGGGAGCAAACATTTCCCCCTCCTGGATCACAGGCTTTTTTCAGATTGCTGATTTTACACTGTCTGTTTCTAGGTCGCTTGCCCACCTGCGGCAACACAGAGGACCCTAGCCTCTACCCCAGCCAGGCTGCTGGCTTTCAGGATTCCAAACTGCAGGGACCTGGTGTGTCAGGGACTTGCACTGGTCCCACCGGGAAAGGGTGTCACTGTGTCAGGACCTATTCGGGTTTGACCCAGAAGGGCCCTCACGGCAGAGCACAGGGGCATGGGGTTTGAAGCAAGCAGGTGAAACAGCCAGTGTCCCTGTTCACTGCCCTCAGCAGGTGTCTCTGCACCTGTGCTGAGGGGTATGGGAGGCAAATGCCCCCAGGGTCTTTGTCCTCAGAGAGGCAATGCCACCTCTCACAGATGCACTCCAGAAAGAACAAACACTCCCTCCCTGTGCCACTGAGGCGATCTTCAGATGGCAGTCTGCCTTCCTCTAACTCCAGGAGTAAAGCAGCACTGTCAGGTCTCTAGCACATCCAAGCCTGGTGACCTCTGAACCTCCAGTCTGTGACCCCCGCTGGTTGCAAAAACTCATGGTATTCAGCTCATCTCATTTTCTCAGCTGGTGACTTGGGGGAAATGTTCTTGTGTTTGTCCCCGTGCATGCCATTCTCTTGTCTTTCTCCACGACCAAGGTTTCCTCCCCACAGCATCTGCCATCCATTTCTTCCCCAAACCACGTCTCCAAACTTCCTACTTTCCTTGAAGTGTCCTCTTCTCTCTACTTGTACAGCTTGTTCTATCAGTCCTTAGGTCAACTTCTTAAGTATCTGAAATTATTTGATAGTTACCTAGCTGTGTTTGAGGGCTGAGGCAAGATTGGGATCCTATGCCACCATCTTAGCTCCCCCTCCCTCTATTTTTAATCCAATTATTGGAGTTTTTTTGGTGCCGAGTTGCATAAAGTTCTTTATATATTTTGATATTAGTCAGATACATCTGACATACAGATACATTATGAATATCATCTCTCATTCAGTAGGTTGCCTTTTTGTTTTGTTGATGATTTCCTTCACTGTGCAACATAATACAATTATATGACATATATTATATTTGTAATTATATTATATAACTATATTATATTATATTTCTAAAAAAATCCCAGAAATGTTATAAAATGTTATAAATATATATGTTATAAAATATATAATATATATTTATAAATATATATATTATAAAATATATATTTCTATATAATATTATATTATATGTACAGATGTACATATAATACATATAATATACAAATATACAAAAATACATATACATATACAAATATACATATATAATATACAAATAAATATAATATATTATATGTACATCTGTACATATAATACATCTGTACATATAATATACAAATATATATTATATATTATATATAAATATATATTTTTATAACATATATATTTATTTATTTTATAACATTTCTGGGATTTTGTTAGAAATATAATATATGTTATATAATATATTATATATAAATATATATTTTTATAACATTTTATAACATTTCTGGGATTTTGTTCGAAATTGCATATAATATATGTTATATATTATAATATAATATATATAGAGAGAGAACACAGAAATAGATCATATATTGTATATATTATATATAGAGAGAGAGAACACAGAAATAGATCAACACAGATATCCCCAGCTGTTTTTTGGCATAGGTATAAAAGCAATTCAGTGGAGGAAATATAACCGGGAAAAAAAATTGATATATCAGCAAAAAAACAAAACAAAATCTTTACTCTGTGAAAAATGTTCTTACAAGGATGGAAAGATAAGCTACAAACTGAAGGAAGATATCAGTCAACCACATATCCAAAAGAGGACTAATATCTAAAATATATAAATAATTCTGAAAACTCTGCAGTTAAAAAATCTCATTAGAAAATAGGCAAAAGACATGAGCAGAGATATCACTGGGGAGAGCATACAGATGGCAAGCAAGCTTGAGAAAAGATGTTCAAGTTAATTGGCTGTTATGGGAATACAAATTAAACCACAATGAGATAGCACTACATACATATCAGAATGTGTAAAATAAAAAATTGTGACACCAAATGCTGGCCAAGAATGAGAAGAGATCATTAAGTAGGTCAGATCAGTAGAAAAATTGTGCATGCTCCCCAAAGAACTTTATGTGACTATGAATGAAACTAAAGGTTGTTCCCCACTATCTGTTCTCTCCGTCTTCCATAATAACAGAACCCTTTGGTTTGGCATTAAGCTTTGCATAATAAAACCGTTTAACTCATCCTCCTTTGCAACTGGTATGGAAGCAAATAAGAGCATGTAGGGGCATTCCTTTGAAATCATCAAACTAGTAAATTTTGCCTCTTGCCTTCGTTCCTTCTCTCTACTACTTGGAATGCAGATGTAAAGTTCTAGGAGATATCTTGGATCCACAGGACAAAATCCCCACTCCAGATATTGTAGCATTGTGGGGTAACAAATGGTAACTACACTTGAGGTGAGCATAGCAAATCAAATCACTATGTTATACACCTGAAACTAATGTTACATTATGTGTCAAATACACTTCAATTAAAAAAACAAAACAAAAAAAAAGCTACCTTCCATTATCCAGAGATAATGTATGGTAAACTGGAAAGAGCCAGGATCTCGGAGGACTTCATGGAGCACAACCACCATATCATCCATGGGCTGTCTTTTTTCAAGACTTCTATGTGACAGAAAATATAATACTTCCTTGTTTAAGCCACTGTTTTCTTCAGTTTCTGTTACTTCCACTCTACCTGTATCCTAACTAATACAAAGATAAATATAGTGGCATTGGGCCATAGTCTTTTTTTTTTTTTTAAGATTTTATTTATTTATTTGTCAAAGAGAGAGAGAGAGGTGCTAAGCAGGGGGAGCAGCAGTCAGAGGGAAAAGCAGGCTCCCCACTGAGCAAGGAGCCCAATGCAGGACTCGATCCCAGGACTCTGGGATCATGACCTGAGCCAAAGGCTGAGGCTTAATGAATTGAGCCACCCAGGCATCCCTGGGCCACAGTCTGTATGAACTATTTTGCCCTAGTTTGAGACTATTGTACATTATTTCTCCATATTCTTTAGGAAAAAAAAAAAAAAAACTCTTAGCAGTACATTATGGTCAAAATGCTTGCAACTTGAAGTTGCTGAATCTTTCTCAGTCGAGTAAGCTTTCTGGATTTCTAGTAATGACAGGACTCAGGAGAAATGAGACAAACCCCCTGTGAAGGCAACTGGGACCCTACAAAGTCCACTGACATTAGAGTTACAAACTCTATATTCAGGTTCACATTTGGGTTCACATTGATCTTATCACTTCCTTAAAAATTTATGAAGGAGCAGTTGCCAATAGCAAGTCAGAACAGGCCCATGGGAAAATGATAAAGTGTGAATGAGAGTCTGCTCAGCCTTAAATATGGTTGCCCAACTTTTGCCAAAACGTGGAGGTGAAAACTCCATGCTATATGACAGTGCCAAAGCAAATAGACTAACAAATTATAATGTGTTAGGGAAGGTTGTGAGAAATGCTAGCTTTGGGGTTATGAGCTGTTTGCATGAATTTTTTTTTTATTCAAATCGAGTCATTATCTTTTATCACCATACATGCTTTTGTCTTGGGTAGCCTCTCGTGAGTTTTTTAACCAGTTTTACTAAAATCTAAAATTAATTGGTAGTGTCTTTTGTCTTAGACCAGTAAGACGTAATAAACTGATATATTTTGAGTAGTTCAACAGATGAGCAAGGCAGGAAATGGCCAATAAAGCACATCAACATTTTTAAAATTTGGGGCGGGGGAATTGTTTAACTAAACTAAGAATTAGGAAAGACCTTTAAGTTAGAAGTGGAACAACTCTAAAAGAAGGAGTTTAATCTATAAACAGTAGCTCATTATTTGACTAAAGAAAAACTCTGAAAACAATTATTTGAGTATATATGTTCCTCCATTTGGGTCCATTATGTGGACTTGTTCTAGGACAATCTTGGGATTCTTTTGGAGAGCTCAAGCAATATCAGAAACCCTCCAGGAATTGTTGTGTTCCTTCAGATTTCTTTGCATTCAAGTGAACCTCCATTCTCCTATCCATTGCCTTAGGGATGTTGCTTGTAACATAAACCAACTCAAACTAGCTTAAGCAACAATTTCAAAAGACTGAGGGTGGATATTTATTATAAGGACCCCTGGGATCTCATAGTACAGAATCCAAAGGTAAGAAGTAATCACTTCTCAGGAAAATACTGGGAGCAATGAACTAGAAAGTCCTGAGAAACCTACTCTGCCCATCTCTGTTTTCTTCTACTCATTTTATTTTAGTCATATTGTTCCCAAGAAAGCTCACTAGGAAATGGAATAAGACGACCACATCAGAGTTTCCATGTTTTAAGTTACAGGCCTATTTTTTTATATTATTGAAAAAAAGTTTTCACCTTATGTTTTAGATGCAGAAGTGAATTTCAAATTTTTCATCCTAACACCATTAAAATAAAGATAAATTAAATATTTATGTGATTGCTCTCTGGAAAACGGTATGGAGGTTCCTCGAGTTGAAGATAAGAGCTACCCTATGAGCCAGCAATCTCACTACTGGGTATTTACCCAAAAGATACAAATGTAGTGATCCAAAGGGGCACGTGTACTCCAATGTTTGTAGCAGCAATGTCCACAATAGCCAAACTATAGAAAGACCCCAGATATCCACTGACAGATGAATGGATAAAGAAGATGTGATATATATACACAATAGAACACTACTCGGCCATCAAAAAAAAGAGAAGTCTTGCAGTTTGCAATGACATGGCTAGAACTAGAGGGTATTATGCTAAGCAAAATAAATCAATCAGAGAAAGACAGTTATCATATGATCTTACTGATATGTGGATTTTAAGAAACAAAACAGAGGATCATAGGGGAAGAAAGGAAAAAATAAAACAAGACAAAATCAGAGAGGGAGAGAAACCATAAGAGACTAATTACAGGAAACAAACTGAAGGTTGCTGGAGAGAAGGGGGTGAGGAGATGGGGTAATTAGGTGATGGACATTAGGAGTACACATGATGTAATGAGCACAGGTATTATATAAGGTTGATGAATCACTGACCTCTACCTCTGAAACCAGTAATACATTACATATTAGTTAGTTGAACTTAAATAAATAAATAAAAGCACTTACATAATTGCATATTAAAAATACCTTAGTATATTTACTTTTGGATATTATATGCCAACAAATACAGTTTAAAAAAACAATCTTTATACTATTATTTTATGATTTACATAATAATATAAAACATGTTCAAAGCATTTAAAATAATCAAATAACAAAGGATTCTTAATGTCTACAAAGAGAGAAATAAAAAATTGATAGGGTATTAATATAGGCAACAGAAGAAATTTATCTCTTCTAAGTGGTCAAGACTTTCATGTTCAAAATCTGGGAAAATGTACTCTCTTGGAAACTTATTTAACCTCTGTCTTGATGGCAAGCAACTAGTTTTCTAATGGATAGTTAACATTCTTTTTTTGAAAAATTTTATTTATTTATTTATTTAAGACAGAGCACACGCAAGCAAAGGGAGGGGGAGAGAGGGCATTGGGGGAAGCAGAGAATCCCAAGCAATCTCCATGTAGAACACGGAGCCTGATCCTGTCTCACTCTCATGACCCTCAGACTACAACCCAAGCAGAAACCGTGAGTTAGTCACCCAACCGACTGAGTCACCCAGGTACCCCGGATATTAACATTCTTAAAGCAGGAACTCCTACCCCTGATATTATTTCTTTCCTGAGTAAAGTAACTTTGACATCCCTTTTCCACAACACATACATTTATTGTATATGGTGGACTGTCTGGAAATATGCATAAGACACTGGTAATGGAGATTGTCTTGGGAACAGGGGAAATGGAAGATTACTTTTCCCTAGATAGCTTTTTATACGGCTTTGTTTTACTATATGCCACTTTAAAATTTCTTTCAATAGTCCAACCTCTGATAAGGAAACATGAAATGATTCTAAACCGGACCCTTTTGCTATGTGGGACATCACTGAGACCATGGTAGAACTGTGAATTTCCTGATTTTGATAATTTAATTTTTGTTATTAAAAACCTATGTCTTGAGCACCTGGATGGCTCAGTGGGTTTAAGCCTCTGCCTTTGGCTCAGATCATGATCCCAAGGTCCTGGAATCAAGCCCCAAGTTGGGCTCTCTGTTCCATGGGGACCTGCTTCCCCCTCTCTCTTCCTGCCACTCTGCCTACTTGTGATCTCTCTCTCTGTCAAATAAATAAATAAAATCTTAAAAAACAAAACAAAACACGTGTCTTTGAGGGAAATTAACACTAAACAATTCAATGGTGAGGAAGCATCATGTTGGCAGCTTGCTCTCATATGACTTAGGGACAAACAAATATCTTTGTGCTGTTTTATGACTTTTCTGTAAATCTGAAATTATTTCAGATGAAAAAAAAACCTTTTTAATCTCTTTTGTAAAACTGTCTAAGCTTGAAATTTCCAGAGAAACATGACTGGCCAAAGTGAAGGTCCAGCTTGTGTTCCCTGCTCATCAAACAGCTATGGTCAGTGGGAGCCAGGAGAGCATTCTCTCAGCAGTTTCTAAAACAGAACTGGAAAATGAGCCAATAAATGTCCACTGCATGGACAATGGTTTTACACTGTTGGATTTTTTGGTCACCCATCAGTATTTATGAATTAATCTTGTTAGTTCTCTAGCCTTTTTCCTTTTGGGGAAGAAAGGAAGGGTAGTGGACTAGACACTAGAGAATAAGAATCTGTGACTAGCCTCAAAGGAGGGTCCAATGGGGAACTCCAGGTGATAGGCTGTAACAGCCTCTGCTCTCCTGATGAATATCCCATCCATGACTGAAGACAATGCTTTATCAGGTGGGTTATTATATTCTTTGCCTAGACAAGAACCAACCTTGGCAGTGGAATACTACATTTAGAGTACTACAAAAATGAGAAAGTAATGGGAGCATCTGGGTGGCTCAGTCGGTTGGGCATCTGCCTTTGGCTCAGGTCATGATCCCAGGGTCCTGGGATTGAGCCCCACATTGGGCTCCTTGTTCTGCAAGGAGCCTGCTTCTCCCTCTCCCTCTGCCTGCCCCTTCCCCTGCTTGTGCTCTTTAGCTATCTCTCTCTCTTTCTCTCAAAATAAGATCTTTTTTTTTTAAAGATTTTATTTATTTATTTGACAGAGAGAGATCACAACAAGGCAGAGAGGCAGGCAGAGAGAGAGGAGGAAACAGGCTCCCCACTGAGCAGGAAGCCTGATTCGGGGCTCAATCCCAGGACCCTGGGACCACGACATGAGCCGAAGGCAGGGGCTTTAACCCACTGAGCCACCCAGGCGCCCCTCAAATAAATAAGATCTTAAAAAAAAACAACAACAACGAGAAATTCATGAATGTTTATCAGTTCATCGTACATAGGTACCCATAGGTTGAGCTTTACTCTGCTAACACTTTTACCCTTGAGTTTTCTTTGAGAGTTCCCTTCTCATCTCCCTAGGAACTACAGAAACCACTGTACAGCAAGGACTTTCCTGCATCTGGCTTTTACAGGAAATTTTTCAGGAAATCATGATCTTCACTTGCCATGTTTCATCATTATTAAACTACATTTAAAATTATTTGATATAATCAGGTGTGGCCATTTAACACTACACAAAAAATTTCCTTTAAAAAGTTCCAAATATGTTCTGAAGTGTCTCCTTCCCCTAAATTATCATCAGCTGTAGAAGTTTTTCAGACAGTCTCTGGCATGTATATATGTTCTCTTCATTCGCAGAGGGACAGGAGAAGAAGGAAAGGCAGCAGGCACTTTTGGGCCATTCTCACACCCAGGTCTTTATCTCCCATAGGTCACTGAATTAGGAGTCCTGGTCACCCTATTTCTGGCCCTCTATCTTTTGGACACATGGCAGGGAACTTTCTCATACGTTTTGAAGTTATATGTGGCAGAAGAGATGTGCAACACCCTTTACATTTACAGAAATGTGAAGAATTAATATAAAATTTACTACATCCTCTTTCCCCTTCCCAGTTCACACTGGTAGCCAGATCAACAGCCGTTGTTCATGTAGCATGAGTAAAAAAACAAATCCTGCTTTAAGCCACTGAGACTGAAGTTGCTTGTTTTTGCAAATAACCTAGCCCATCCTGCCAGACAGAGATACCTCATTCCCCCAACCTCTGCCATTCTGACCTGTTTCCTTCCTCATCCTCATCTTCTGTAGGTATCTACAAGAAAAACCTCTCCCTCCTCTGAGGACTTGATTAGCATTTTTAAAAAGTGTATTATTTACTATTGTTTATATGAACGTATTTTTCTTATGATGGCCTACTTGTGAGATATCTCCCACGATCACATCGTATTACACCCTCCTATTGAAACAACTTGGTAGACCAATCCAACTGACTCTTTCCCTTCCTTTTCTCTTTTTTTTTTTTTAGCTTTTTTAAAAAAAATTTTTATTTCTTTTCAGAGTAACATTATTCATTGTTTTTGCACCACACCCAGTGCTCCATGCAATTCGTGCCCTTTCTTTTCTCTTATTTCTTTTCTCTTTTCTTTCCCTTCCTTCCTCCCTTCCTTCCTCTCTTTCCTTCTTTTTTTTCTGTCTTTCTTTTTTTCTTTCTCTCTTTCTTTGAAGCAAAAGCTCATGGGTGCTTAGCAAAACCTAATGAGAACAAAGAGAGAGATGTGCCTCTTTGTTGCTTTTTGATTAAACCTCACTAAAATTATGTTGTGTCTACAGTCAATAATGCAACTCAGGAGAACAGTGTGACCAGAGGTGCTTGGAAAAGTAGAGGAAACTTGAAAAAAAATTCCAAGCTCCAGAGCTATTGTATGGCAATGAGACAGCTCCCATGATCTGCTCCCCGTGCAGGGGCCCACAGCAGCCCTTCTTGTCCTACGCCCAGGCTGATTGTTAGGAGTGATTACTGAATGTGTAAGTCAAGAGAAGCTGGGATATAACATTTCAGGTTGAAACCACGAGAGCTTTTGATTTTTAAAATAACTTAAAGAGATGAGACAAACATGAACATGTGATTTCTATTACTCTTGCCTTCTGAAACTAAATGTCATGTTTTCAATTAATTGGGATAGTTGGCCTTTGTCTTCTTTTTATATATTTGGGGATTCCAAAAATAACCTCACTAAGCAACACTGACACATATTTTAAATAACCAAGGTGGCCAAAGAACAAAACAACAGGCTATAGCGCTATCCCATTGGAGAGTATCTAGGAAGAGTCTGTATCAGGACTTAAGCGACAGCACAGAATCATCTTTATGTTTAGCAAAGAGGGACAAATGGACAAGTTACAAAGAAGGGAAGATGAAAAGTGGAACAGCTTACCAGCTGTTAACCCTAAAGATGGAATTGGAGATGGGGAGAGGGAGATGGCCGCTGAATCTTACGGTGAGCATAAAGTAAGAGACAGATTTACCAGCCACCTTTCGTATTAGTCAAGTTCCCACTAGGAAAAAGAATTCATCTCAGATGGCTCAAATGAGGAGGCTATTGTGCAGGGACTACTCATCAGGGAAAAATCAAGGAGTGGGAAAGGAACTACTCATCAGAGAAATCAAGGAGAGAACAGCAACAGTGGGGAATGGTTACTTCTCTGTTCTGGGAGGGTCATGGAGAGGAAATGTAGACACAGGAGCTCCGAAGATCATGGAATTCCTGGGTGGAATTGCTGGTTGGAGGCAAACCTCCTTGTAATATTTGTGGAACCTGGGCAATCAGATACAGGTAAATGTTTAACAATCAGCTGCTTGGCAACAAAAAATAGCCCTGACTTGCAGTGTTTGCTGATTTCCCTGCTATAAATACTCCCACCATAACATTTTCAAGCTGCCACCCTAATGTCACTGAACAGAGTCGACAAGAGATGCATGCAGTTGGTTATGGAGATCAGGTATGAGCTGACTCTAGCATACCACTGGACTGGAGCAAGAGTGCAGATGGGGACCCATGGACCATGTGTTTAAATATATAAATGTTAACAAAGCAAGATTACATACTGTGTGTGTTCTGGTTTCCTATCTTGATAATCATAGTTAATATGGTACATCACCCAGATCCCTTATATTAGATCCCTCATATTAGACCCATATCCCTTGTATTCTTTCCAGAGAAACAGAACCAATAGGGTGTATGTGTATGTGTATGTGTGTCTGTACAGAAATTTATTCTAAGGAATTGGTTCATGTGGTTATGGAGATTGACAAGTCCAAAATCTGTAGGATAGGCTGTCAGGCTGGAGACCCAGAGAAGAGCCAATGTTGCCATTCAAGTATGAAGGCTGTTTGCTGGCAGAATTCCCTTTTGCTTGGGGAATCAGTGTATTTTGTTCTATTCAGGACTTCAACTAATTGGGCGAGGCCCACCCACATGCTTATGGAAGGCAATTTACTTTACTCAAAGTCCCCTATTTCAAATGCTAATTTCATCCTAAAACACTCTCACAGAAACATCCAGAAGAATGCTTGAACAAATGTCTGGGCCAGCCAAATGGACACTTAAAATTAGCCATTACCTCCCTCCTTACGATCAAGGCACTTGCTCCTTAGCTACTGGTAGGTTGAGGCACTGGCTGCTCACAGCTGAGCCCCTCTCCAGGCACTGCTCTCTTCTTAAGTGAGCTGCCTTATCCAAGATCACACCTTGCCTTCCCTGCCCAGGGCATGGCAAGGTATAAAGACCAGCCTCCTTTGCCTCAAGTTGGGACAATACTAAAGGGCCACCCTGACACTGAGTGCTCCATAGGATCAGCGAGGTGTTCATGTGTCCCCTGATGGTACCCTCAATTAGCCTTCTGCACACATACCTCCATTTCAGAGTCCATTTCACCTGAAACATAGGTCAGTAAATAACCTGCAGGCCAAATGGAGCCCACTGCTTATTTTTGTAAGTTAAGTTTTGTTGGAACACTGCTGGGCCCATTCATGTGTATGGTCCCTGGCTGCTTTCACCCACTCAGCTCAAAGTCAAGAAGTTGTAACAGGAACTGTCTGGTCCACAATGCCTCAAATAACTATCTGGCTCTTAATGAAGAAGTGTGCAAACCCCTGCCCTCAAGCAACAAATATACTTTTATTACCACAAGATTGAAACATATGTAAATATTTAATATGTAAATACATGCAAACATACACATATGTAATATAAATATGTAAGTATGTAATATATGTAGGTATACATAAATATATAAAAGCCTCAGTGAAATTCTGAGGCTTTTTTTTTTTTTAAGATTTTATTTATTTATTTGACAGAGATCACAAGTAGGCAGAGAGGCAGGCAGAGAGAGAGAGAGAGGAGGAAGCAGGCTCCCTTCTGAGCAGAGAGCCCGATGCCGGGCTCAATCCCAGGACCCTGAGATCATGACCTTAGCTGAAGGCAGAGGCTTAACACACTGAGCCATGAAGGGGCCCCTGAGGCTTTTTTTTTTTTTTTAATTTTATTTATTTATTTGACAGAGACACAGTGTGAGAGGGAACACAAGTAGGGGGAGTGGGAGAGAGAGAAACAGGCTTCCTGCTGAGCAGGGAGCCTGATTCGGGGCTCCATTCCAGGACCCTGGGATCATGACCTGAGCTGAAGGCAGACGCTTAATGACTGAACCACCCAGGTGCCCTGACGCTTTTATATAATTGAAAGTAAACAAAATATTAATTAAATTATTATTTCATATGATTGGTTTTGTCCTAAGGCCAGCAAGATTTGGATGGGTAATAATAAATTTATCCCATAAATATTCCATTCATATATTCCACAAAATAAATTTTTGTCTCAATTTTAGTAAAAGCACTATTTTGTAATGCAGATTTCACATAATTTATGTTTTATTATGATTGAAGGACTAAAAGTAAAACATAATTGTACTTGAAGAGTTCAATATTTAAATAAATTGTCATAAAACTTGCAAAGTAAATGTAAATTTTGTTACCTTTCATATTTTGCTTCAAAAGCTTTTTGTTCTAGAAAATCCAAAATTTATTAAATTGTTTAAAAAAGCAAATTATTAATTAATTTCAAATCAAACTATGTGAAACTCAAGTTTGTATTTACTTCTTAAAATTTAAAAACCTTTAAAATATTTTTAAAATATAGATCTATTTACAGTTGTAGTATTTGATGTCCACCTGTTTCCAAATGCAAAGAATTGGTATCATGCTGAGCTCAAGTGACATCTAGACTACATACACACAACATATAATATTCCTTAGCCATCACATAAAACTGTTGTAAATGCCATACCACATAGTGAGTACTTCTGGAGCAAGAACTGGAGCATCCAAAGAGTAACAAGAAATGGATACTGAGCATTATTAGAATTCAATACTTCAATCTTCTAAAGCCAGTTGCCTCCCTGTAGAGGAGAATGGTTTAACAAGCTAATTCACAACTCTTTTATCTAAACTCTGCCACTGAATTCTTCCGCACTCCAAGATCGTTGGCACTATTGGTAGTGCTCTATCCCAACCGACAGAGATGCCCCTGTGTCCTTTAATGTGTATGTATTTTTTGCATGTGTCTGTGCTATGCAATGCTTTCTAGAATAGCGGGTGCAAGGCTAGCCCCTATCGCCTGGGTTTAAGACCTGTGCAACCAGTGGCTCCCATTGAAAAAAAATGACAAGCAGCAGCTGCAGGGAGCTCTGGTCAGCAAGGGTCAGACATCCAGGCACAGAGAAGAGAAGAGAAGGGTAGAGAATGGATGGGAGAAGGGTGAATAGCCTTACACCTTTTTACCTTACAGAGCTTGTCTGTAGACCAGTGGAAACTGTCAGATTTGTCATCTCTGGAACAGGTGCTGAAGATGACAGAACTCATTCTACTTCATGTTCCCATAGTAACCCGCCTCTCTTCATTGAAAGCTGAGCATTTAGGTTAGGTGCCACTTCAATTCACCTTCTTCTTCTTCCTCTTCCTTGCCCTCCTCCCGCCCCTACCTCCTCCTCCTCCCCCTCATCCTCCTTCTTCTTTTTACTCTTTTTTTTTTTTTTTTGCATTTATTTTATGCACAGTTTACTCCTGGGCCTTAAGTTTCTCTTTCTTCGGTTTCTTCTGGGATGTGTTTTCCTTCTGTGCAACCCCCTCTTCTGGTTTAGGAAGACCTTTACTGTTCTTCTTCAGTAAGGATCATCTCCACGTGGCAGAGAAAGTCATGTGCGGGTTATGAAGACCATGAGCTCTGAAAGTTCTACCTTGCATCTTGGAGGCTTTGCTCACCTGGACGTGTTCCGTGACCAGAGAATCTAGATATAAACCCTTAAGTTTAGCATTACTCTCTGCATTTGTAAACACGTACAGTAAAAATTCAGCACCCTGTTTGGGCTGCCAACCTTGTGTCCAGTGCCATTCTTTGGTCAGGGAACATCTACTGATTCCACCATTGTTGCAACAGAATGGTGCACATGGCTTCTGCAAAGTGATATCCTTCAGGCATTTGGTGGCTTTTGGGATGTGCATACCCTTGATGGCCTGGGCAGTTTCTCGTGTGTTCTTAAAGTGAACAGGAAGATTTGAACCTCTTGATTTGCATGATTTTGTAGGGTTTTCTGGGTCAGGTGAATAGCAAACCATTTTCAGAGACCCCCTCAGGCTACTTATGGGAAGAGCCATTTCAATTCAATTCCATCGTAATCAAAGACTTAGATTTGTATGTATCACAGACTCATACAAAGGGCAAACCAAAGCCCTTACCCTGAGGTTGATGGTCAAATGATTTTCACTCCTCTTTCTTTCACCATAATAATAAAATCATTAATTGCAAACTTTGGGATATGAAAATAAAAACCTTTTCATGGACATAAAAGTAGGTTGATTGATGTAAGAAATAGCAGTGACCTGGTTCAGTCTCAAACATTCCCCAGATTAGTCTGAAATTTTCTTAAGTCTTTTTTAGAAGTGTGCCTCACCCAACCTAAAACTTTGTAATCTACCTTATATATGTGGGAGGCAAGGAAAAGAATATTACTTCCCTGGTCCATTTTTGAACAAACATTCTTTTATACTAGATCTCAGGACCCTGGGATCATGACCTGAGTCGCAAAGGCAGTCGCTTAACCAAATGAAACACCCAGGTGCCCAAATAGTGTCAGTTCTTAACAACTTTGCTGGTAATTCTACCCATGACATGGGATGTGAGTCTATTGAAAATGCTACATTTTCACCGAAGAAAAAAAAATTGTATAAGTCATTCTAGAACAGACAAAACTTTCCATTTAACTACATTCTTGGTCATTTTCCTTAGGTTCTGTACCACTAATCTAATATCCTACAGTTTTCAAATGTTAAAATAATAATGAATAAAGCTGAAGAGTTAAATACTTACCTGTTTCTTTTAGTCATTTTGACTGGTGTAAGATGGCATCTCATTGTGGTTTTGAGATGCCACCTTACACCTGATGACAAGTGATGGTGAGCATTTTTTCCTCTCTCTGGGAAAAAAACTGAGGGTTATGGAAAGGGAGGTGGGGGATATGGGGTTACAGAGTGATGGGCATTAAGGTGGGCAAAGGATGTGATGAGCACTGGGTGTTATATGAAACTGATGAATTATTGAATACTTACATCTTAGGCACATCTGTTGGCTAATTGGATTTAAATTTAAAAAATACCTACCTGTTTCCACTTTGGGGCTGTTACAAATAGTACTGCTAAAAACATTTTTGCTGTGTCTCTTGTGGACATACATAACCATCTCTGCTCAGTTCATACCAAGAGAGGACAAGCTGGGTCCCTGGATATACATACTTTTAGCTACATCCCTCAGAACAATGGGAAGTGATGAGTCCAGTCACTTTAATGGGCAGAAAACAGATTGTTAACTTCACGAGCTTTTGTTGGATTCTTTTTTAAAAATTTTACTTATTTATTTGACACAGAGAGAGATTGAGAGAGAGAGAGAGAGAACAGCATAAGGAGAGGGAGAAACAGATTCCCTTTGAGCAGGGAGCCCAATTCGAGACTCTATCCCAGAATCCTGGGATCAAGACCTGAGCCAAAGGAGAGGCTTAACAGAATGAGCCACACTTTTGTTGGATCCTTGAGACAGGCATATATTACTTGAGGATGGGACTTAGGCTGAGGCAGAAAAGATATAACTTTCTAATTTTTAAACTTTAAAACAAATTCACTGGGAGAAGAGGTTCAGTAACCCCAGAATTGAGCTCTGCTTGGGAAAACCTACACCTCATTCCCCTTCACCATATACATCATGACATCCAAACTCACTATAAATATGTCCTGTTATATTTACTTTCTCTGCTTGTAAAATCTATATCTGGGTGGTTGACTCCTCCTGTCCCTTTTATTGTTTGATTTAGCATTATACTTTGCTATGGAGAGCAGAGACTACTTTTCATAATTTATACCCTTCCTGAGCTTTCTGGGTCGAAGATCATAAGCTAGGAGTTGGCAACAGAGCACGAGAAATCCTGTCTCTATTAGGACTCTTGTGGAGTTCTGAAGTATTTGTGCTTACTGTTGTAAGTACAACAGTACGTATAACCCAGTACAAGTTTTGTACTGGGTTATATTTTAACATCCAAAGGTGCATTAGGCAGGATAAATTGTTCACTGACTATCTCTAGAGATACCAACCTTTTTTTTCTCCCCATCTGAATGTTTTTCCTTCTGTATAGCATTCATCCTGCCCTAAAGGACATAGAACAGCTGCCCAAGAGAACACAGGCCACTGATTTTTAATAACTCTGAAAAACAAACAGATTTTTCTTCCCCATTCCACCAGGGGGAAACCTGAGACTCAAAGAAATTATGTAACTTTTCCCAGGTCACAGGAATAGTTTACCACAGAAATGGAATTAGAAGTTAAGACACCTTTTTCTGCGCCCTAAACCACCATGAAATGTCCCAAAATGGCATTCAAGCATGCTAGGTCCAGATTATCTCACCAAGCTCTGTCACTGGGTATAGCCATTTTGTCTAAATCAACTATATTTATTTCACAGTATTTATTAAGTTCTAACCAAGTATAAAGTACTGAGACCTATTTAAATAAAATTGGAGAATATGGATCAAACTGGTCATGTTCCTAAACACAATGATATTCTAGGTCTCCCACTGATCTGATTCATATGGTTGATGATTACCTCTTTGGGTAAAATGGAGTCTTATCTTATAAATCAGCAACATTTCCCTGAAGTGTTTTAGACAAAAGTTCCTTGAAAGCCCTTTAGGTTAGTTACCTTTGAAAGTCCTCTGGCATGCTCCTGGGTGGCTCAGTGGGTTAAGCTGCTGCCTTCGGCTCAGGTCATGATCTCAGGGTCCAGGGATTGAGTCCTGCATCAGGCTCTCTGCTCAGCAGGGAGCCTGCTTCCTCCTCTCTCTCTCTGCCTGCCTCTCTGCCTATTTGTGATCTCTCTCTGTCAAATAAATAAATAAAATCTTAAAAAAAAAAAGAAAGAAAGAAAGAAAAGAAAGTCCTCTGGCAATGATACATTCAAGACTGATATTCTCAGTAAATGCTGCTCAGTCTGTCCTTCGTCCCACCATTTCTGTTCCTTTTCTTGAAGACCAGTGAAAGCAGGGGCTGGCCTAGGGCCACCTTTTATGATGTATTTACTGGAATCACATTGTTTGACAAGATGCTCACACCATGTGAGGAAAGACAGAGCTAAGACAGACTAAGGGAAGAGCCACTGACATGTACCATCTCAGATGGACACTGGAATGGTGAGCAGAGTCACCCAAGCAATTTAAGTTGTATTGTCCTTTTATATAAGCTAAGAGTCTCTGTGACACCACCCTACGCCAACCTCTCCCCGGAAATTCAGGCCACCTTCAGCTTTTCTGTCTTCACTATTCTAGTCCAATGTCTTAGTTAACATTCCCGGGTTGTAAGTATCAGAGGCCAAACAAGAGAGTAAATGTGATGAATGTTCATTGGCTCCCTTTCCAGGATGCACTTCCCTCCTACCTCCTCGTCAATAATTCTAGGTTTCTACATGGGGATCTGTATGGATCTGGGGGCTGTGACTCCAGCTCTACTTTAGGGGTGGGACATGTGACCTAGACTCATCCGATCAACACAAACCACCTCACTTCCTACATCCAACCTTCCTCCCATCACAGTGATCGACATAGAGATGGACATGTGACCTATCTCAGCCTATTTAGCTTGACTCATGGAACTTGAGTGGGAATTTGGGATCTCTTTCCTTTCAGATGAAAGAAAGCATATAGATCTGAAGGCTGTGGCAACCATTTTGACCTCATCATAGAGAAAGATGAAAAAAGCCAGGTCCTTGGGGATATCGGTGACCCACTCGATCAAGTCTCACTTGAAAATGGATTCCTCCGTCTTTCCAGTAATACAAACCAAGGAAATCTCTCTCCCTTCCCACCTGCCCCCACAACCCCATCTTTCCTCACCATCTTTCTCTCCCTCCCCTATCCCCTGTCTCCCTGCTCCTCTTCATCATTTTTGCTCTCTTCTCTCCCTTCCTCTTTCCTTTTACTCTCCAGACCATGTTTACTGACCTTAGAGCTAAATATGGTTCTCCTAAATTACCAATAATTCCTAGATTCACCTGAGTTCAAGTGAACTGGCCATATTGAATTAGAATGTCTTGCATCCATGTTACATTTCTGGAAATCAGAGATTTGATTGGCTCAGTCCTCAGTAGCCCCATAAGAAGAATAAGAAGAGTGGCAGATTTGAGGGGCAGAAGGAGGTACAAATCCCACCACTGACCCATCACAGTAGTAACACAAAGGGATGCTGGACAAAAATCAAACCAAATTTGTACCCTAACAAATTGGCTGAGTCAAGGACCCCAAGATCAAAACGAAGTGAAGTTGATGACATATTTTAAGTGGAAGATCAGTTGTCAGCAGATAAATTCTCCAGTTACCTGTTTTTTCTTCAACAAAAGTCAGATGAAACGAGGTCCTTTTGAAGAAGCGTATGTAGTGCAAGATTTCATCAAGTAAACCAAAAGCAATTCCTAGAAGCCTTTTGAAAAGAAAATACTAAAATTCCTATGACCACAAGAGATGAAAGATGAGTGGCAGGAAGCAAATGGTAAAGGAAGAAATAAAAAGTATCATTCATATTTAGGGACTTCTGTTGAGATGAATTGCTAAAAATGATTATACATTGATTTAGGAAAGATCTGGTTTTTAAAGTTAAAATTCTTTCACAAATAAAGTGCTTTGAATTTCCTTAAATCTGGCACACATGAAAAGCTCTGGTTCAAGACTGCATTATGTTTTCCCCTTGTGGTGGCACAGTTCAGGAATGTTCTGTGCCTAGCTGAACTCATTGTTCCTTTTCAGAAATATTTCGGATTCTTATTCAAACTTCTTGGGGACAGGAGTGTTTTGCACTTCAGAAAATTTAATTTGGCTTTGTTTTCAAAAGACATTCTTTTTTTTTTTTTTTTTTTTAAAGATTTTGTTTATTTATTTGACAGACAGAGATCACAAGTAGGCAGAGAGGCAGGCAGAGAGAGAGGAGAGAGGAGGAAGCAGGCTCCCTGCTGAGCAGAGAGCTCAACGCAGGCTCGATCCCAGGATCCTGGGATCATGACCTGAGCCAAAGGCAGAGGCTTTAATCCACTGAACCACCCAGGAGCCCCTCAAAAGACATTCTTAATGAGCAAATTTCCCCCCATGCCTTTTGAAAGATGTTTTAAAGTTTTATATCTGAGGATTCTGTCAGGTTGACAGAAACTGAACACAATCTAGTTCAAGCACGAAAGAGAATTTATTCATGGGTCTGAGATGTCTAAGCTTGGGTATGTGTCAAGCATAAAATTATATTTTAAGTCATCAGTAGACATTAACAGCCATCAAGATTTTAGATGTTCTAATCGAGGTACAGCCATGTTCATAACCACACTACTCACAACAGCCAAAAGATGGAAACAGGCCAAAGACGTATTAACAGATGAGTGGATAAACGAAATTGTCATTCATGTATACAATGGAATGTTATTTAGCCATAAAAAAGAATGAAGTACTGATACGTACCACGACATACGTGAACCTCAAAAACATTATGTTAAATGAAGTAAGCCAGACACAAAAGGACAAATATTGACTGATTTCATTCATATGACATATCCACAAGAGGCTAATTTACAAAGACAGAGCCTAGATTGCCAAAGGCTGGGAAGAGGATTGGGAATAACTGCTTAATTGACATGGGGTTTCTTTTTGGGGGTGATGTAACATTTTGAACTAGATAGAGGTGGTGGTTGTACAACATTATCAAAATAATAATGTCACTGAATTATTCATTTTAAAATGGTTAGTTTTGGGGTGCTGGGGTGGCTTAGTCAGTTAAGGATCTGCCTTTGACTCAGGACATGATCCCAGAGCCCTGGGATGGAGCCCAACATTGGGGCTTCCTGCCCACGGGGAGCCTGTTTCTCCATCTCCCTCTGCTCCTCCCCCTGCTTGTGCTCTTTCTCACGGTCGAGCAAATAAATAAATAAATAAATAAAACTTTAAAAAAAAGATTTTATTTATTTATTTGAGAGAGAGAACATAGAGAGTGAGTATGTAAGGGAAGCAGACTCCCCACTAAGAAGAGAGCCTGGTTCAGGGTTTGATCTCAGGATCCTGAGATCATGACCTGAGACAAAGGCAGATGTTTAACTGATTGAGCTACCCAGGCATCACGAAATAAAACTTCAAAAAAATAAAATAGAATAAAAGGGTTAGTTTTATGCTATGTGAATCTCACTTCAATAAAAACTAGGAGTAAAGTAAAATAATTTTTAAAAAACAATATAAGGGGGTGCCTGGGTGGCTCAGCTGTTAAGCATCTGCCTTTGGCTAAAGTCATGATCCCAGTGTCCTGAGATTGAGCCCCACGTCCAGCTCCCTGCTAGGCAGAAAGCCTGCTTCTCCCTCTGTTTGTATTCCCGCTCTTGTTGTGTCTCTCTCTGTCAAATAAATAAATAAATAATCCTTTAAAAAAAAAAAGGATTTTACATGTTCAGCCTTAAAAAGTCAGTTTTTAATAATTAAAAAATACTGCCTATTGTGATCATAATTATAGTAATGCCTTTACAGTTGAGGTTTATCTTTTTTTAATTATTTTATTATTTTTTAAAAAAAGATTTTATTTATTTATTTGACAGAGAGAGATCACAAGTACACAGAGAGGCAGAGAGAGAGAGAGAGAGAGAGAGAGAAGCAGGCTCCCTACTGAGCAAAGAGCCTGATGTGGGACTTGATCCCAGGACCCTGAGATCATGACCTGAGCCGAAGGCAGCAGCTTAACCCACTGAGCCACCCAGGCACCCTCTTATTTTATTTTTAATTTTGAAATAATTTCAGACTTAGAGTACGGTTTTAAGAGCAGTATAAAGAAATTCCCTATATCTTTCACCCATATTCGCCAATTGTTAAAATATTACTGCATCTCTATTGCAGAGAGTGTAGTGGGGGTTACCAGGAGCTGGAGGTTGGTAAGTAGGGAGATGTTAGTCAAATCTGGCTATAAGATTATTAGTTTTGGGAATCTAGTGTACAACATGGTGATTAGAGTTAATAATTTTGTATTATATACTTGAAAGTTCCTAAGAGTGTGAATATTAAGAGTTCTCCCCACCGAAGAGAAATGGTCATTTTGTGAAAAGATAGAGGTATTAGCCAGGAGGTGTTGGCTAATGCTATGATGTAATCATTTTGCAATATATAAGTGTATCAAATCAACATGTTGTACGCCTTACCTTAGGCAATGTTTTATGTCAATTATATCTCAAGAAAGCTATAAAGAATAAAATTCAAAAATTTAACATTTTTATTGCAATAAACTAAGTTTATTTTCTTCCTCTATTATCTACTTACCTGCCTACTATGTGTGTCTGTGTGTGTGTGTGTGTGTATTCACACAATTATTTTATTTTAAGGAGGCCTACAACTCTGATTAGGGTTGAGGAGCCCGAGCACGTAGGTCTGAGGACATCCATAAAGCAATGATGGCCTCTGGTTAAGTGAACCCTAGATGCTGTGCTTTTGGGTAAGGGTAGTGGAATGGAGGGAAGTGGGGAGAAGATTGCGGTGAGAAAGGAAGTTCCTAGCCATCTGCAACAACTTTGCAAGTGGTGGGTCATTGCCAAGATGAGCGCTGTGGACCACCAGCACAGGAAACAGACAATGTGATGGCACCAGTCCAGCTCCCTAAGTAGAAGGACCTGCTAATCAAGCCATCAGCCCCATCTGCCCGCATTTCTGATTCTCCTTTGGATTATGTTTGCTGTCCTTTGCTTTTGAAGATGACACCACTAGTAATGCACCCCAGCTGGGAGAACAGGTGTCACTGATAAGACCAGCAGGGCCCAGTGGTCTTCCCACACTAGGACCATCTGGCAAGTCCTCTTTGTTTTGAGGCTCTGGTTGCCACTCACAGTCTTGTGTTAGGTGCACTTAGCTTGTAGACTGTGGACTGACTTATTAAGAGGCATCTCATTTCTTTTCTTCCCATGTGTGAGAGCTTCTCTTAAGCCACAGTAAATTCTCTTTCAGCCAGCATATTTCTGTGGGACTCTCAGTTGTCATGTGAGAATATATTCCAGCTTCATTCACACTAATGCTGTTTATAGAATTGATTCTATAAATGCACACATGCTTCCAGCTGTTTTTAAATTAAGACAGCATGTTTAGAAGTCTTTTATCCCTTTATCTGCAGAATCTATTGAAAAGGATATTTTTGGAGAGTTGTCTTTAAGATATGCACAACTGTGTAGAGAATAAAATGAAGAGTTTAATGACAACTGGTTCCATGTCAGGGCAGTTATCACAGTTTTTATGCTTGTAAATATACAGTGATAGTCTGAGTTTAAACCACTTCGGCCAATGAAAATTCAGCCATGTTGTGAACAGGGGTAAATCATAGGAGACACTGGACTTTATGAGATATCAGAAAGGACTAACTGTCTTCATGTTGACTCCCTCAGAAGCAGACTCTGAGAGGAATCTGAGCACCAGTACTCTATATAGGACAAGATCCCAGGAAACACTGAGGGGGGAGTAGGGAAAGGACACAGGAAAGGGAAGGAAGCCAATAAAAGGCAAATTGGTTGATAGGTAAAGGTATTGTGGACAGCTAAAGCCTAATTCTACTGGAGTCCTTTTGGACACAGTACAGAATGATCCCTTTAGAGGAAGCCCCCCTGAGGCCTGAGGGAGCTGAGGTATTCATAGACTAATTCTTACTTGAGGGCTGCTCCGGGACCCGTCTCATGGCCAGCAGAGTTGGGCAGCGCCTGGTCTAACTAAGAGGCCTTCACACAAAGGGATAGAAATGCTGGCAGCTGGAATTTAGGTGATAGTCACGCTTGAGGGAATATGATGGTACCGGCTACCTATATAAGGTAGGCAGGGTTTATACGTTTACCATTTTCTACCTGGGAAACAAGTTTAGAGACACACAGTGACTTTCCCAAGTTCATGTGGTGTGCCAGGGGTCTCCCAACTACAGATTCTTTTGTTGAAAACTCAACTCAAACTGGCACAAGCAAAATAGAGACTACGTTAACTCACATAACCGGGAAGTACAGGGGTAGATCTTTGGGTCCGGCTGGCTCCAGAAACTCAAATCATGACGTTAGTACCAGAGTCTGGCCATTCTCGTCTGTCTATATTTATTCATTAAATATTTATCTCCAGAAACTAAATCAAATAAGTAGTTGACAGGACACCTTATAAACAACACAACTCCACTGGGAAAGCAAATTGATTACGGACAAAGTATAAGGACGTTTAAAATAATTAAATAGTAGTAAGTACATAATAACAGTGTAAGAAGACTATATATATGTCTACAAGTTGGGAAACTTTGACAAGCTCAGAAATTGTGGTGGATCTGTGGTAGCCAGTTTTGAAAGAAAAAATGTGTTTTATTTCCTATCCAAGTTTCATGGAGATCTTACAACTCTAGTGTGCTCTGGTATTTCAGTGACAACTTAGCGATTTGAAGTCTCATTCACAGCATTTTAAGTGGTGCCTGTGGATGTGGGTGGTGTGTCATAACCTCTATCTTGGATTGTGGTTACCCGCTTTCAGTGGACCCTGTGGCTGTTTCAGTATGCTTCTATCATACATTCTGTTTTTCCATCCCAGACAGTGTGGTCCTCACCCTGTCCCAAGACACTAAGGTCAGGATCCACAAAATAGAGCTGAGGCTAGTAGGACTCATCAGGTTACTAGAGGGTGTTCGTGGGTGGTGAGTCTAACAGCGATGGGCTAGAGTGGCAGGTCTGGGGAAACCACTGAGCAGAAAACAAGTTGTCAAGTTAGTTCTTGGGAAAACGGGAGGAAGGGACATCAGGGCATCAGGAAATAGGGAGCCCAGGGGGATTACTGAAACAAGAATGAGATGAAGGAATGTCTTGCAGGTGGGTTCACTGGGAGGAACTCTGAGACTCTGAGATGGAATTTGGTTTGCAGGATGTTTACTGGGGAGTGTTTGTGGGATCAATGCCTGAAGAAAGTGGGAGAAAGAAGCAGGAGTGGACAGAGGGGAAAAGTTCAGCGGCAGTGTGGAGCTAACAGACTCCATCAATTCAGGAGAAGCTCAGAAGACAGAACAGGTCTTCAGAGTTGTTCTGAGTCAAGCTGAGATGGCCAGGCCTTTGAGTTCCAGCATTGATTAGTCATTGGATGGGAATGGCCCCTGGAAAGAGGTGATCTTGGATGAGTCAGCTTCCTACAGCCAACGTAATCCCTGAGGCATGAATGACTCAAAACTATATCTTCTGAAATTCAGATCTCTGCATGCAACTGCCAACTTGACATCTTTTTCCCATCTCAAAACAAGTTAAGAGATGGGAGAGCCAGGAATAGGAATACAGAGCAAGATGATGATGGTGGCTGCAGAAAAGTCAAGAAGACAGAAGTCAGGATACTAAAGCTCGTGTTGCTCAATTTCCCAAAGGTTGATCATTAGCCTACAAATGGCTCCGTGAGAATGGACCCCAGATCTTCAAACACTCCTGTGATCTCTACTCTTCCACCCAACATCCCCCTCATTGATGCACTCCACACATTCAGTTTGTGAATATTTTCTCCTTTTGCTTCGAAAGTTGATCTTCTTTTTTTTTTTTTTTTTAAGATTTTATTTATTTATTTGGCAGAGAGAGAAGGATCACAAATAGGTAGAACAGCAGACAGAGAGAGGGGGAAGTCCCTGCCGAGCTGAAGGCAGAGGCTTAACCCACTGAGCCACCCAGGCACCCCAATCTTCTTTTATTACTAGTTCAGTGTTTATGAAAAGACCTATAGGAATTAATATAAGACCAATGTAATTTAAAGATCTCAGAACCAAAAGACTTTGGAAGAAAGGTCCCAGACCCTCAAAGAATAGATGGCAACCAACAGCTTCAGCCATTGAGATTTTCTTGGGCTGGGAAACCATGGAATACGGGAATGAGACTTCCTTTCTGTCTCACTCTTTTGTTTGTAAGTTATTCCATAGGTCAAATAGTGAAATGGAA